>NC_140623.1:2907616-3102616 GCF_057382275.1 Copadichromis virginalis | reverse complement strand
TTCTTGGTGGAGGGGACGGTACTAAACACTGAAATCTCTGTCAAACAATGCTGCGCTCTACTGACAGCCAGCTACAGTCACATTCACATTTGCTGCCAGTGTAAAGACACTAATTAACCCGACCGGTTACTATAAATAAGCAAACCATTATTATTAAATATGTTTATACATTTTCCATTTTTTTAGATTGATTTTTTTTCTCTCTCCCTCCAATTGCTTATCCATGGTTGTGTCATTCAGGTCAGCTAGGATTATAGGAACACTGTATTTGCATCATTTTGTGCCTGGGTGATAATAAGTATCATTAAGTCAGGCGTGTCAAACATAAGGCCCAGGGGCTGGAATCAGCCCAGCAAAATCTCCTCCAAAATGTAAAGGAATGCATAAATTTTGGTCTTTTAAGTCTATTTTCATAAGTCTTACAGAAGATGAATTTTCTGTGAATTAACAAAATCTTTCTGTTCACAGAGTCCTGCTGACATATTTCTTTATCATGCAGAAAAAGAGTGCTGTTGAGTGCTGCACTTCTTTTTCTTATATGAATTAAATGTATGGTACTTAGTATTAGGATTCAAGTCCAGTATCAGGATTCCTCCAGCTCTATACGAACAGAAGCATCTCTGTAAAGTCCTGGAAATTTCTATCTTATTCCTAAATTTACCTTGATTGCATTCCTCCAAATTTATTGCTGCACGTCATGATAGTGCATTGATTGTTAGATACACTATCACAATATTAATGTGTATGTGTGGTGGGGTTTGTGTGTAATCATGGCAAAATGTCATCTAAGAGACACCTATAGCAAACATGTACTATACTTTGGTAGGTGTTCATCTGTGAAAAGATTTATTGAATTCAGGAATTAATTCTCTTTCTCAAGTAGAGAAACTAGAGAAAAGCAAAATTGTGTTTCAATTTTCCTGCAACAGATAATTTATTTACCCCACGTTTTTGTATGCTGTTAGAATTTAAAAGAAGAAAAACATCAAGGAAAAGTGGATAAAAAAAAACAAGTACGTTATAATTTTGAACATTTACAGACTGCATCTCTGTGTGTATAGTTTCATATGGAAATCCGTTTAGCATGGTGGGTAAATAGATTACTACCCTGAGGGATTAGGGATTGCCTTACTGCTGGCCCACTAATCCCAAGCGCAGACTGTCAAGAGCCCTGACATGTCCGGGACTCCTTCAGCACAAAATGGCTTCTAACCTGTTTAAGACGCCAATCTAGTCCCACACACACCAACTAACAACGCCACTTCCTCCACCACCAACATGAATGTTCCTATCAGAGCTGTCACCAATGGAAAAGACAATGACGTTTGTCTTCAAAGTGGGAAGATTAGATGCTGCATGAGACAAAAGCAGACTCTTTGAAGTGATTTCTCTTCAGCAACTTAGCTGCACAGGAAGTTGGTGAGATTTATAAACTTCAGTCAAACTTAAAGACGTTTATGATCAAACCTATGAACATTTGAACAATTTCAGGGTGTGAATGAGTTTTTAATGTCTTTCAATTTCTTCTCTTAAGCACTTCAGTTTGCTTGTTCACAACATATTTGTAATAGTAAAGTAATTGTGTGTGAATTTTTATTACTGGCTGACAAAATGGAATGATACGATAACTAAAGTCCTCTTAATCATCATGGACACACGGACTTCATATGCATTTTGAATGTAACGATTTAGATCAATTGTTTTTAATATTAATTTGAGAGAGTGGGGACAGCATGAGTGACATAGCTAAAAGTTTCTGTAGTCTTTGGATGGAGGCATCATGTTATTTATGACATTTATGCTTACATTAATAATATGACAGTGTAGGCATATTATTATTGATATATACTATCAGTGCTTCATTGATCTTTTAGCTTGTATGTCATTGTAAAACCCCTTGTAAATGTTTATCTATGCATTTGTAACAAGTTAACATTTTGTCTTTGTGATTCTGTATGTAAGGTGTGGACATTACTAATTAGTTCACCGCTAACCAATTCAATAAGTGTATCTGTACAATTCCAGGGCAGTAACCTATTGTAACATGAAAACAGCATAGGCTGCACCAATACCGATACCCTAAATCAGAGAGAGATGGAGTGTGTCTTGTTTTCAGTTTCCTACGTTTGATGCATTTTCTTTCCAAGTGCCTCCCAGTTCTAAGGTTGTGCTGGCTGAAGCACGGTCTCTCCTTGAAACAAATGGCGATAGGAAATCTCTTTGTCAGGACCGTGGCTAAGCCTAATCTAATGATTCTGATGACTGGGGGCCGTACTTAGCAGATTGCCACTGGCCTGCTTCAAACGAGCCGCTACGGATGGAAGTTTCCCAAGGATTAACACTTAAAGAAGAGCAAAGAGGGAGAGAGAAAGAAAGAAGACAGTCTCTGCCTTCTAGGGAATCCCCATTAAGTTGAGACTTGGGGTGGCAAAGAGGAATGTGTTTCTGCTGAGCTGTGATCCTGGTCTGTTTCACAAGTAATGGAAAAGCTGGCCTCCTCCATTTGATCTGTGACCGCTTCCAAGACTGAAACATGCAACTGCGATCGTTCCCCTGTCATATAATCTGACTGTAAACATGCACCCATTGATGGTAGATGTCATTTTGGTCTCTGTTAAAGAAGTAAGTAAGAATCTGCATCTGCTTTCTGCCATTTTTAAAAGCCTCCAACAGCAAAAACGTTTGTGCTTCAACAAAATACTACTGAGGTTCAGAAGAAATCCTCAGAAGGATCGACTGCAAAGTACAGGCCTTTATGCAGAAAAGGACATCCAGTGGGAAATGGTGATATGCAATCAGATATATCAGCTAACTAATTTGCCTAATCTTCATGGGGCTTTAGAGTGTGTTGAAAAAGAAGATAAAAGGGGCTAAAGGAACCATTCCAGACATTAGTCCCTGGAAATAAACATTATGAGGACTTCTGGAGAAAACACAGCATATGACAATAAAAACTTTGTTTGACAAAAATCGTCACTCAGAATGGAAACAACACCTGGCCAATATCTTGAAAGATTTTTACATGACAGATGGCATAATCGTAGCGGTCAAAACACACAAGGGCAGCATTTACCCATAAACAATGATTAACCACCGTAACTGTCACTGGCGCTGTATTGACTGGAGTAATGGGGGTTTCAAAATGGGAAGCACTATTTAAGCAACCCTTGGCACTACAAGTAAAAATCCCATTCTCTTTTTCCCAGAGGCAATGTCTCACGTCACAAGTCACTATTATGGCTCAGGTTGGAAGTAGCTCTGCTCATTTAATCATTATTCTTTAGAAAACATCTAATGGTAAAAGATACAAGTGTAAGCATTTGTGGTTTGCATAAAATCTGATTTCTCACAATGAAAAATGTATTAAAACTGGTGGCAACAATTTCAATCTCTGTGATCGGGAAGTTAAGGAAGTGTGACATGCAAAAATGCTGTTTATTTTATCTTTCCATTTAAAATCTAGGACTTATGATGACAATCATAAATCGAGATTACCTTTATCATAGTAGTTTTTTAAACTCAATGAAACTGCCATTTCAACCTGATATTTCCTGTACCTGGTGTCCCTGTACTTATCTAAAATTTACCCTGACAAGTGTTTTTTAAGCAGCAATTTTTTTATTTTATCCCATGTCAACAGCATCCACAAATGACACAGTTTCACTGGTAACCTGCGGGATTTAAAAAATCCCAAGTCGTCTTAATGTTAGACAAAGACCAAGTAAAACAGACTAAGACTAGCCTGGGAAATATCTGCTATGAGAATAACAAAAATAAAAACAACACAGAAAAATCACATATTAATGCAAAAACACTAAAAATATTATGTTAATAGAGAAGCAACAATTAGAGTCCTTCTATTGAAGATCATAGTGAACATCTTTAAATTGTTTGAAACCTGTAGTCACGAAACAGAAGACACTATTTTTCATTGTTTCCAATAAAACAGTTAGTCTCTGTGACACCATTCTGAAACGAAACAGTTTCTTGTCCACAAATTTCTATTGTATTGTTATTCAGTCACTATGAAAGTGTTTCATTAATTGAGCATTCCCGGATGGTTTTGTTTCTAGAGCACCAGTAACAAGTCAGAGCATGTGTATGCAGGTTTCATTGCTGCTGTCACTGCTTTGACAGACAGGCTTGTGCAACACAAGAACCCAGGATTAAATTTAGCCAGGCAAAAACAAACACTGATGTTTTAGAGAGACTTTTGACCCACTTTAAACTTCAGCCATGTTCCTTTTTTGCAGCACTAAGTCATATCTGTTGGCTGAAATCAGAGTTAGTGCCTGATCTGTTGCTAACTACTGCTATACACTTTGTTTTTGCAAACTCTCCGAAGTTAATATATAGAGTAGAGAAAGTCAGCGGTTTGATCCCTGGCTGCTCCTGGCTGCATGCCAAAATATCTTTGGGTAAGATACACTAACCAGATGTGTTCATCAGAAACAAAAAGAAAGGGCTTAGACGGTCTCTTAAAATTTAGCAAACTTATCCCATTTCAACTTAGAGAATCATGGGAATATTTCACCAGATGCCGTTTGGGCCACAATGTTGACGCTGTGTAATATCACTACCTGGTTAATGATATTACGCAACGTGTCAATGTTGGTGTTAGCGCATCTTTAAAGTAGGGCGAGAAAAAACTTACGTTGAAATCAGATTAATTACATGATCTAGATTTTTCCGTGACAGCTGGGTTAGTTGGAATACACAGGATCCAGTGTTCTGTCAAGTCAACATACACTGTTGGATCCGCATACGTGTAGCATAATGTGACAGCTGTATTTGTTGTGACCAGCAGCAATCGTAACCCTAACCATATATCAGTAGAAAGAAATAAAATACACATCATTTACAGCTTGTATGCTGAAATGACAGAAAACTCCCCTTGACTCTGACCTGCATAAGCACAGGATGGATGGATGGATGGATGGAGGTAATGTAACACAAGATATGTGCTAATCTTATTTATTTAAGAGCCTTAGAGGCTCACAATGACGAGCTTTATTCTAAGCAAAGTGGCAGCCTTATCATTAGCAGAGATGGAAGGCGATTAAGAGCAAATTATAAAACAAAGAATTAAATTGTGAGAGTCAATCTAGATTAGATCTCAGTTAAAAGGAATCAATTTGGAAAGTGTGGTGGCATCTGGACCTCACGTAAGGGAACGTCAGTCCTAAATGATAGAAAGCACACACTTTTTTTCACTCCCAGTATGACTAATACTGTCATCTAACAAAAAATGTGGCAGCCCATCAAATAACGGCACTCTTGCCTTACCATTTTCAATATGAGGAATATGAAAAAAAAAGACATCTATTCATTCCTTGATCTTTGGTGCCTTTTTTACTCTGTTCATTGCCAGAATATACTAACTACAATTTAAGCTGTTGTCATAGTCAACTTTTATATATTTATAAAAGTCTTTACTTTTTGAGTCAGAAGCCTGACAACTTGAAAGTAAGAGTCTTTTCTAATGAGCCTTTATTTTTTTCCACTTGGAAGATGACCACATGTGATATTAAGGTACATTTTATTTTATAATAATAATGGATTGCATTTATATAGCGCTTTTTGAGACCCTCAAAGCGCTTTACAATGCCACTATTCAGTCACTCTCACATTCACACACTGGTGGAGGCAGCTACAGTTGCAGCCACAGCTGCCCTGGGGCAGACTGACAGAAGCGAGGCTGCCATATCGCGCCATCAGCCCCTCTGGCCAACACCAGTAGATGAAGTGTCTTGCCCAAGGGCACAACGACCGAGACTTTCCTAGCCGGGGCTCGAACCAGCAACCTTCCGATTACAAGACGAACTGCCAACTCTTGAGCCACGATTCGCTTTACTGATTATTTTCATTTTGTGTTTACTGCAAATGGAAGGGTATTCATGAAAAACAGCAGACACATTGTGTCTGTGTGTGTGTGCATTAACTGTGTTCTGTGTTCCACATAGACAATAAATGTGCAAATCTAGATTGAGTGCTGCAGAAATCATACATTCATCTTAGAGATGTCAGCGTCTGAAAGGGAACTCAAACCAGCTACCTGTGGGTTACCAGTCAGCAAATGTCTAATTTCCTGTGTATCAGATGCTCAGTCAAACATAGCAGGTTAGCATTAGCCCCAGCAGATGTAGAAATGCAAAACCTTTGGAGTGATAAAACTCTCCAAGGACAGTGTTTTGTAGTTTGGAAACTCACTTTCTGTAGGTTGTTTCTTTACATAATAATGTAAAACATACAAACCAAGTGAAGGTTATACTAAATTCACTTCCATTCCTTCCATGCCTGTAATTAACTGACTTGTGTTAAGCTGATGTTTAGAATAAAAAACAAATTTAAAAGTAAGTTTGTGTAATGATCAGAGATGGGCAGTAACACAAAATCCGATTACGTTTTTTCAAGTAGCGGGTAAAGTAAGGGATTACTATTGCAAAAAAAGTACTTTCCTGTAAGCATGCTGCGTTGCTGGGTTACTAAACCGTGATTTTGTTTGTGAGAGTGTCTCATGACAATGACGTATGAGTGCGAGACATCCGTGGCAGCAACAGACGTGTGTAGATCAACAATGCATAATATGGAGTACGACCATGCAGCGTTTACAGCTTGCAAGTACTGACATTACTTTGAGTTTGACTCCGTAAAAAGTGACAAAAACATTATCGTCTGCTGTACACTCTGCGTGGGAAGAAAACGTCTTTCTAAAAAAAAGAAGAAGAATAGAATTGGGCTGAAAGGTCTATCGCTTTATTACGTATTCAGGTTGTGTATCATGTTTTTTTTTAAGTAACTAAGTAGTAAAGTAACTAATTACTTTAGAAAATAAGTAATCAAGAAGGTAATGGGATTCCTTTCTTGGAGAAGTGATTAGTAACTAATTACTATCTTCAAGTAACTTGACCAACACTGGTAATGATCAGATTTAAACCAGATAAACTAAGATGATTAAAGGAATTAGATTTACATCTAACTTAAAAAACATAATTTCAAGGTTTTTTACAGTTTAAAAAACATCAGATACATTAAAAAAATATGAATGCATTTTGTTTCTATTTCACTGAGTATCTGCACAATAGTAAACACTGGGTTTCATTTAGGCAAACGTGCAGCAACTGGATGAGGAGACAACTTGCATCAGTTTTTAAGAAAGAAAGAAAGAACAGTGTCACAAATTTCAACACCAGCTGACCCAGAGGACAGATCCAGGCCAAACGTTAAGACTTTCACATCCGAATCGATACTTCTAATGTGTGAGCCAACTTTTCAGCTTTAATTAAAACAAAGTTTATATCAAACAAAAGAAAAAAAGCACTTAAATTATCATATGTGTATCCTAGTGTGTATTTTTGTGTTTGCAGTGGGTTCATTTAGAGACTAATTAAAGTAGAAATTGACCGACTGGGTGAAACATCAGTGCCCCAACCCCACCCCCACCCACACACACACACACACACACACACATAGCCTCTTTTCTCATCATTAAAGTGGTCGTAGGAGTGTTAACAATTTGACTCCCCCCTAAAGGGTCTCTTAAGTGGTGGGGTGGAGGAGGAATTGTTTGAAGACTGACCCTCCCTTCTTGTTTTTTTGCCCCCCCACCTATTTCCTTTCTTCTTATTCACTTTTCTCCTGTTGTCTTCTTCTTCTATCCTCTTTCATACTCCACAGCCTCAGCTCCTCCTTTCCAATCTGCTTGGCTCAGTGGACGATTCTTACAGGACGAATGGACTGGAACTGTTGCGGTTCTTACTTGTGTGTTTGTAGGAGTGTGTAGTGTAGTGTAGTGTGTTTTTTCCTTCTTTTATTATTTATGCTCGTGAAATCAGAATTAAAACACTAATATAAGATTTAAACCAACCCAAAAAATCTAAAATTGAGCCATTTAAATCTACAGGGTGGGCCATTTATATGGATACACGGTAATAAAAAGGGGAATGGTTGGTGATATTAAAGTCCTGTTTGTGGCACATTAGTATATGTGAGGGGGCAAACTCCTCAAGATGGGTGGTGACCATGGTGGCCATTTAGAAGTCGGCCATCTTGGATACAACTTTTGTTTTTTCAGTAGGAAGAGGGCCATGTGACACATCAAACTTATTGGTAATGCCACAAGAAAAACAATGGTGTGCTTGGTTTCAACGTAACTTTATTCTTTCATGAGTTATTTATAAGTTTCTCTTTGTTCACAACCATTGACATGTTGAAGAGGTTAACACATGAGGAGCGGATCTAAATTGTGTTGATATCTGGTGAACGCAGTAACCGGGTCATTGCAGCAGATTTCAATGCAAGACACCCTACGAGACCACCCATCTCCCACGCTACAGTTAGCAAACTGCTTGCTAACTTTCGTGAAACTGGTTCAGTGTTGGATTTGCCAAAATGTGGACGCAAGAAAACTGTCACTGATAAAGTAACATCAGTGGCTGTCCCAGCTTCATTCAGCAAGAGCCCACAGCGTAGCACTCGCCGCATGTCACTGGAGAGTGGCATTAGTTGAACATCCCTTCGGCGGATATTAGCTACTCACAAATGGCACCCTTACAAACTCCAGCTACTGCAGCATCTCAGCGAGGATGACCCAGATCGGCGCACAGAATTTGCAGAATGGGCAAAACACAAATTGGAACAGGACCCTCAGTTCACGCAGAAGATTTTGTTCAGTGATGAGGCAAACTTTTATGTGAATGGTGAAGTTAACAAACAAAACACCGCTATTGGTCTGACACTAACCCACATTGGATGGATCCCTCCAAGACTGTTGGACCAACAAAAGTGATGGTTTGGTGTGGTATATGGGGTACAACGATAGTGGGTCCATTCTTCATCAATGGAAATCTCAAGGCCACTGGATATTTGAAATTGCTACATGATGATGTGTTTCCCTCTTTAGATACGAGATGTGCAGCACCTGAAACTACGGATACTGGATGCCTGTGCTGGCACTTCTCCTGCGGTGTTGCTATCAGTGTGTGAAGAGTGGGAGAAGAGGGTTGCATTGACAATCCAACACAATGGGCAGCACATTGAACACATTTTATAAGTGGTCAGAAACTTGTAAATAACTCATGAAAGTTACGTTGAAACCAAGCACACCATTGTTTTTCTTGTGACATTACCAATAAGTTTGATGTGTCACATGGCCGTCTTCCTATTGAAAAAACAAAAGTTGTATCCAAGATGGCCAACTTCTAAATGGCCATCTTGGACACCACCCATCTTGAGGAGTTTGCCCCCTCACATATACTAATGTGCCACAAACAGGACTTTAATATCACCAACCATTCCCATTTTATTACCGTGTATCCATATAAATGGCCCAACCTGTATAACCAGGATCCAGCAGTCTCCATTAAGGCCAACACTTTAATTGTTATAAACAAATCGAAAACATAATTAAATACAAACAAATTGATTTTGTTAACTATTGCTTTCACAAAAAGTGATGTAATATTTATTAAAGATAACCATCTGGTTAAAACCTGATTTGTAAAGTATCTATGAAAACTGTCTGGATTGTAAAGTTGTAGCTTTTTTTGGGAAAATGTATTGCATATGCACGCAGTGTGGCATAAATTATTAAAATTTTAACCAGCAAACTGATTTGCGTCCAGTTTGGGGTTTTTTGGCTCCAACCTTTTTATATCCATTCTTACATTTTTTCCTTTGATCCTTAAAGATCACTTAAAATGAAAAAAATGTGCTTGCTGTGGAAATGAATGGTGCTGAATGACATGAAACACTACTTTAATGCCAGTTTCAGAGTTATACAGTTAGTACCTTTAAAGCTTTATAATTGATAATATGACAGTTATTTTATCCTCCATCCACTCTACTTTCTGTTATTCATGAAGCTCATTATAGAACTAATAGTAATTTCTTCCTTTTTCTTTTCCTTTCCTACCTTTCTTCCTGTACTGTAGTTCTATATTTCCCTCTGTTTGGGAGGCTGCAGGCAGTCAGCCTCCAAACAGGCAGTCTAGTCACTGGCTGCCAAAACTAGAATTAAGTCAGTTGCCTGGCTGGATAAGAAATTGGATTCTCTTCCTCTCCTGTTATCCCTCTGGACCAGATCCTGTTTCCCCCTGAGGGGTATGGGGGAGGGGGTAGGTTTAGTGGTGATGAAGTGGGGTGGGGGGTGCAGGTGGCACGAAGGGGTTAAATCTTTGCCAGGTTGCTGTCACAACCAGTGGCCACACCTGTCCTACCAGCCCAAACACACACAAACACTAAAAATTCTTGATCTCCACATCTGAGCAGCAGCTGCAGCTGGTTTGAGTCTCCGGACTGACCGAAGTCTTCTCCACGCCACACAAGCTTATTTAGCAACACAGAATGTAACACCTGGCCAGTCCTCCACCCAGCTGGACAATAACACCACTGACTGATATCAATAGAGGCTTTGGAGTTTCATGACAAATCTCCTAGCAAGTTCAACTGGCACCAAGTTGGGGGAACAGTGGTACACGGCGTCCTGGATAAAAGAAATCGGAGGGAGTGCTGCATTAGCCTACTGTTTTGTTGTGCAATAGATATGTTTGGGCAAAGAAAATCTCTGAGTTTGAGCTTCAGAAAAATAACCCCAGGTCTCTGTTTTTTTCATTTGACTGCTTTTCACCGATGCTCCCTGCTAATGGACAAATGTCACTCAGCCGACCAGTCAGTTCATTACTTTGTTTTAAAGTGAAATAGTTCAAATAAAATGGATCAATAGGTTATAGTCAGAAAGCTATAACTCATTTACTTATTTTATAATTATATTAATATAGCACAAAGTTCAGTTATCTTAAATGTGTAAACTGTACTTTTTCTCTTTTACCTGAGTACCTATATATTTATATTACCTCTGGTGTTTATATGGCACCAACACACAGCATGATGTGGAAACAGGGAGTTGTTAAGGGTGAGGGACAGTTTTGTTTGTGAAATGGACCATCGGGCCTCAGAATACACCTTCTCTTTTACTGGTACATCAAAATCATTTTTTCTTGTCTTTCTAGAATTATTTGGAATGTAAAGTCCTCTATAATTGGGCCTATATTTTCCCAAGCTGCTGTGGCTGTGCTTATCAGTAAGGGATAAGAATTAACACCACATAGGGAACCAAATAACATTTTTTTAAAGCTGGGAGACTTAAGTAGAAAATTGGCTTAGCATGCAGATAGCAAAGTCAACAATGGGAACATACATCCCAGCTCAGAGTGATTGAAGTAGCTGTCTTTCTGATGAACAAAGTGTTTGATTTTCTCCACGGCTCTTACATAAACTGCTAACTTAATTTCACACTTTGGATCTGAGGGTGACAACAAACACTTTAATTAGAGGAAGATGATGCAGAGAAAGGGAGGGAGGGAAAGGTGATAGACGGTAACAAATCCCCAGCACACTCCAGCCTAAATATACAGCCAGCAAAGCAAAATATAATAATTTTTTCTCCTACTTTTCATATCTTATTATTTTTCTCTTCATTTTCTAGTTTGGAATTGTGAATATTTTTGCATAGCTTAAAGGCCTCGTGCTATCTCACCCAAACCTACATGGTTCATTTGCATCGTCAAGGGTTTACACTGGAGGTTTTGGGGGCTAGAGGGGGTGTGTGTGTGCCATAATTAGGCCTTTGTGGTTCATATTTGGACCAGACAGCATACCTGCCACCTTGGCTTGTAGGTGCTGTAGCATGGCAGCCTGAGTAGCACCTTGTAGCCCAATGAACCAAGCCTCTCGACACTGTGAGATTAGCTTCTTTCATAGACCCTCCATTTTCTAAGTGGCTGTTTTTACACTGGAAGTAAGAAAGGGAATGAAAAAGAGCTGAACAAAAAGCATAAAACATTTTGCACTGATCCTACAGACAGACATTATTAAGCAGGCAGACGGATCACTAGAAGTGATAAACGCTGTGAAATAAATGTGCCAATCATGGCCTCAACCTTGTCTATAACCCCTGAAACAAATGCCACCTCTGCTCGCAGTTTGGGCTTTAATGGTCAGCAAATAATCAAAGCACTTTTTTTCTCCTGGGGGGGATTAGCAAGGCGAAGCTAAGCCCGCTGGACCAGACACCAAGGGGGTCTCCTTATCAGGGCTAGGCTGCTGGATGGAGCTCCACTACAGGACAGATTGCTTTCACTGCTGCTCTTCTATAGGGAAGAACAAAGACACACCACCGCCAGGATAATGCCCCAGCTCCGGTGAGATTCCTAGAGCTCGAAAAGATGCATTTATATATTCATTATGATGAGCAGTGAGATCATGTATCCCTCTACCTCCCCTTGTTTTCTTCTTTCTTCTTCTTCTTCTCGTCTTCTCATCTTCCAGCCGGCCTCAATTATACGGGGTTAATTACCTTTGTCGAATTCTGTTCTCTGTGATTGTGCAGTTTGAAGATATGTATACAAATACATGAGCATTGTGTAAGTGTGTTTACATGTATCTGTTATAGATCACTTGCTTTTGGATCTCACACAACTGTAGGGTCTTTACCTTATATCATAAAGCATCTTGAGGTGATTGTTGCTGTGACTTGGAGCTATATAAATAAAACTGAACTGAATTGAATTACTGTACATGTTAATAAAATGAATGGTTCAGAAGAAAAAATAAAGTTCAAAGCTACTGTATAACTACATTGTCTCTGTGTGGTTTAATTAATCAAACCCATCAAATGGTTCATTGGGCCAATATCAGCCTGTTTATATCAATAATTAATAATTTTCAAAACAGTGACCTCTCCCTCATCACTGGGGGAGAAGTCACTGAGGCAATTAAACAACTCCTTGGTGGCAGGGCCCCTGGGGTGGATGCTCCTGAAGGCTCTGGATGTTGTAGGGCTGTCTCGTCTGTCACGCCTCTACAATGCTGCATGGAGATCTGGGACGGTACCTCTCGATTAGCAGGCCGGTGTGGTGGTTCCCATCTTTAAGGAGGGGGACCAGAGGATGTGCTCCAACTAAAGCCACCCTGGGAAAGCCTATGCCAGGTTGCAGGAGAGGAGAGTCCATCCATTAGTCAAACCTCAGATGCAGGAGGAACAATGCAGTTTTCATCCCAGTCACAGAACAGAGTAATAGCTCTTTACCCTTTGAGGACTTTGAGGAAGTTTCTAACTCAGAAAATACTTACATAAAGAAAACGTAAAAGACAAATAATAAATCATATGAAGTGTTTGAAAACTCTGTATAAAAGCCCAGTATCTTATTTATGGTGACCTGTGAGCTATCATTTGCTGCCCATATGTAAGCAACTTTGTGACCATCTTCCAGTCCATGTTGGGCATCATCGTCATCAGCATCATATATTTTTGTCACTGATGATCCACTCTGTTCTGTGTCTGACTCTTGTTCCTGGACTCCATATCTCCATGTTTCCATGTATGTGCAAGGAATAGGAGGGAGGTACCATCACTAAATAACAACATTTTACCAAAATAAATGACTGCAGATGCAAAAAAAAGTATTTAAATAAAATGTTTAAACTGAGACATTTTGGTATTTAGTGAAAAATGTTATCTCATTTAAGGTGCAACAAAATGCTAAAAAGGTAAGTTTTGCTAAAAAGAATGTACTGGAATACTGGAAGTGTGTCCTTTGGCCAAAGAGATATGGCTTCATCTCATTTTACGCTGCTTACAGAGAAAGCAGGGAGAGGTCATCCCCATAGCTAAATACGGTGGTGGGAGTACAATTACTTAGGGGATGCTTATGTGAGTTTGGGACTGGGAATTTTATCGAAGTAGAAGGATTCATGAAGAAAGAAGGATATGTGAAGATTTTGAAAGAAAACCCCCAAGCAGTCAGCAGCAAAACTGGGTCTGGGTCATCGTTTTGTCTTCCAACACAACAATGACCCAAAAAATAGATCTTTAGAAGCAAGATAAAGAAATGTAGGACGGTCCTTAACTGCATACCCAAACTCTCTTTACTATGAGGGAGAGAAATAATGGCAGTATGCATCTAATGAACAATACTGCACTGCTATAAACAACAACAAGAAACTAGAATCATTCAACAAGCACAAGTTCCTGAAAACTTGAGCAGAATTAACATGATAACAGCCAAATACTTTTATTCTCATGGATACACAAACACACTATAATAAATAAAAGTCAATATATACAGTCCTCCCAAGCCATTTTGGCCAATTCAATTCAATTCAATTTTATTTATATAGCGCCAAATCACAACAAAAGTCGCCTCAAGGCGCTTCATAGATACAGAGAAAACCCCAACAATCATATGAAGCACTTTGGCGACAGTGGGAAGGAAAAACTCCCTTTTAACAGGAAGAAACCTCCGGCAGAACCAGGCTCAGGGAGGGGCGGGGCCATCTGCTGCCACCGGTTGGGGTGAGAGAAGGAAGACAGGATAAAAGACATGCTGTGGAAGAGAGACAGAGGTGCTCTAATAGGGTGATATGGTACTACAAGGTCATTAAGATAAGATGGGGCCTGATTATTTAAGACCTTGTATGTGAGGAGCAGGATTTTGAATTCAATTCTGGATTTAACAGGAAATGAAGGAAAGCCAAAACAGGAGAAATATGCTCTCTCTTTCTAGTCCCTGTCAGGACTCTTGCTGCAGCATTTTGGATTAGCTGAAGGCTTTTCAGCGAGTTTTTTGGACATCCTGATAATAATGAATTACAGTCGTCCAGCCTGGAAGTAATAAATGCATGAACTAGTTTTTCAGCGTCACTCTGAGACAGGATATTTCTAACTTTAGAGATGTTGCGCAAATGGAAGAATGCAGTCTTACATATTTGTTTAATATGTGCGTTGAAGGACATGTCCTGGTCAAAAATGACTCCAAGGTTCCTCACAGTGTTACTGGAGGCCAAGGTAATGCCATCCAGAGTAGGAATCTGGTTAGATACCATATTTCTAAGATTTTCAGGGCCGAGTACAATAACCTCAGTTTGATCTGAATTAAGAAGCAGAAAGTTAGCAGCCATCCAGGTCTTTATGTCTTTAAGACATTCCTGCAGTTTAACTCATTGGTGTGTGTTATCTGGCTTCATGGACAGATAGAGCTGGGTGTCATCTACATAGCAGTGAAAATGTATGCTATGTCTTCTAATGATGCTGCCTAAGGGAAGCATGTATAATGTAAACAGAATTGGTCCTAGCACTGAACCCTGTGGAACTCCATAATTAACCTCAGTGTGTGAAGAGGACTCTCCATTTACATGCACAAATTGGAGTCTATTAGATAGATATGATACAAACCACTGCAGTGCAGTACCTGTAATACCTACAGCATGTTCTAATCGCTCTAATAGGATATTATGGTCGACAGTATCGAACGCTGCACTGAGGTCTAGCAGGACAAGCACAGAGATGAGTCCACTGTCAGAGGCCATAAGAAGATCATTTGTAACCTTCACTAAAGCTGTTTCTGTTCTGTGATGAGCTCTGAAGCCTGACTGAAACTCTTCAAATAAACCATTCCTCTGCAGATGATCAGTTAGCTGTTTGACAACTACTCTTTCAAGGATTTTTGATATGAAAGGAAGGTTGAGATTGGCCTATAATTAGCTAAGACTGCTGGGTCTAGAGATGCTTTTTGAGTAAAGGTTTAACTACAGCCAGCTTGAAGGCCTGTGGTACATAGCCGATTATTAGAGATAGGTTGATCATATTTAAAATCGAAGAATTAATTAATGGCAGGACTTCTTTGAGCAGTTTTGTAGGAATGGGGTCTAAAAGACACGTTGATGGCTTGGAGGAAGTAATTATCGAAGTTAACTCAGAAAGATCAATTGGAGAAAAAGAGTCTAACTTAACATCAATGGTACTAAGAGTAGCTGTAGATAATATTACATCTGTGAGATGATTATTGGTAATTTTTTCTCTAATGATAAAAATTTTATTTGTGAAGAAGTTCATGAAGTCATTACTAGTTAACATCAAAGGGATGGTTGGCTCAAAAGAGCTCTGACTTTTTGTCAGCCTGGCTACAGTGCTGAAGAGAAACCTGGGGTTGTTCTTATTTTCTTCAATCAGTGACGAATAGTAAGATGTTCTGGCTTTGCAGAGGGCTTTCTTATAAAGCAGCAAACTATTTCTCCAGGCTAAATGATGATCCTCTAAATTTGTGACACGCCATTTCCTCTCCAGCTTACGAGTCATCTGCTTTAGGGTACGTGTTTGAGAATTATACCACGGAGTCAGGTACTTCTGATTAGAGACCTTAGTTTTCACAGGAGCTACAATATCCGGAGTCGTACATAGTGAGGAGGTGAAATTATTAACAAGATAATCGACCTCTGTTGGGGTAGCGTTCAGATAGCTGCTCTGCTCTGCTCTGTGTTGGTACAGGGCATTGAAGATGATAACAGTGGGTGGATTATATTCTTCAACTTAGTTACAGCGCTTTCAGAAAGACATCTACTTTGATAAAGTCTACTCTCCACTACTGTGTAATCGATTATTGTAAATGTAAATGTTATCAGGAAATGATCAGACAGGAGAGGGTTTTTAGGAAAAACTGTTAAATGTTCAGTTTCTATGCCATATGTTAAAACAAGATCTAGAGTGTGATTAAAGTGGTGGGTGGGTTCTTTTACAGTTTGAGAGAAGCCAATTGAGTCTAATAACAGATTAAATGCCATGTTGAGGCTGTCATTTTAGCATCTACATGAATGTTAAAATCACCCACAATAATTATTTTATCTGAGCTCAGAACTAAATTAGATATAAAGTCTGAGAAATCAGACAGAAACTCTGTGTAAGGCCCAGGTGAACGATAGATGATAACAAGTAAGACTGGTTTCTGAGTTTTACAGCTGGGGTGGACGAGGCTAAGTATCAGGCTTTCAAATGAATTAAAAGTCTGTCTGGGTCTTTGGTTGATTAATAGGCTGGTGTGAAAAATTGCTGCCACACCGCCCCCTCGGCCTGTGCTTCGGGGTTTCTGGTAGTTAGAATGACTCGGGGGTGTTGATTCATTTAAAGTAACATAATCATCCTGCTGTAACCAGGTTTCTGTAAGGCAGAGTAAATTGATTTGTTGATCAATTATTAAGTCATGTACTAACAGAGACTTGGAGGAGAGAGACCTAATATTTAATAATCCACATTTCACTGTTTTACTCTTTGGTTCAGGTGTGGATACTTTATTGTTCTTTCTTTGTAATTGTTTATGTTTAAGTTGTTTGTTGCTGGTTTTTAGTTTGTTTTTTGTCTGTTTGGGAGCTGACACAGTCTCTATGGAGATGGGTTTTTGGGGGGGTAGCAGGAGGAGAGAAGCTGCAGAGAGGCGTGTAAGACTGCAACTCTGCTTCCTGGTCCCAACTCTGGATAGTCATATTTTGGGGGGTTTAATAAATTTGTCCATATTTCTAGAAATGAGAGCTGCTCCATCCAAAGTGGGATGGATGCCGTCTCTCCTAACAAGACCAGGTTTCCTCCAGAAGGTTTGCCAATTATCTATGAAGCCCACATCGTTTCTGGGACACCACTCAGACAGACAGCAATTTAAGCAGAACATGCGGCTAAACATGTCACCCCTGGTCTGATTGGGAGGGGACCAGAGAAAACTACAGAGTCCGACATTGTTTTGGCAAAGTTGCACACTGATTCAATATTGATTTTAGTGACCTCCGATTGGCGTAACAGGGTGTCATTACTGCCGACGTGAATTATGATCTTACTGAATTTACGTTTACCCTTAGCCAGCAGTTTTAAATTTCCTTCAATGTCGCCTGCTCTGGCCCCTGGAAGACAATTGACTGTGGTTGCCGGTGTCTCTAGCTTCACATATCTGAGAACAGAATAACCAATTACCAGAGTTTGAGCCCCAGCGGGTGTGTCGCAGAGTGGAGAAAAACAGTTAGACACATGAACAGGTTGGTGGTGTACCTGGGGCTTCTGTTTAGGACTATGCTTCCTCCTCACCGTCACCCAGCCACCCTCTTTCCCCAGCTGCTTGGGGTCTGCCGGGGAACAGCTAGCAGGGCCTACGCTATCTTCGGCTGCACCAGCTACAGGGGCCTGGCTAGCTATGGGTGAATGAAGCTTGCGAAGCCAAGTCTCCAATTCAGTAATCCTGGCCTCCAGAGCTGCAAATATGCTACATTTGTTACAGTTATCATTACTGCTAAAGGAGGCCGAGGAGTAACTAAACATCTGACACAATGAGCAAGAAAGTGCAGGAGGGACAGGTGAAGTAGCTATGGTGCTAATGAGTCGGCTACGAGCTAAGCTAAGCTAGCGAAACAGTACAGAGACAGTGAGTGAATACTTTGGCTATAAATTAGGTAGTGAGTACACAGAAAGTGTGCTTCGGATGAAGCACGTGAAGATTATACCATGAAAAAACAATGTATTTAAAAGTTTTTAATTAAATTGCTAAGCAGATAAGCTACTCAGAAACACCACTGTGGCTGTATCCCAATTCAGGGTCTGCAGCCTTAAAGTACGCAGCCTCAACGATCCTCAAGGGCCGCGTACTCAAAGACCGCTAAGGCCGGAAGTGCGAGGCTTGTGTAATGGGACGGTCTAGCCTCCATTGCGCTGATACTGTTGTTTGTCAATAAAGTTTAAAAAAAAAAGCCTCCATTGCGCTGCCCAGGTTGCCTAGCAACCATGATACTAACCACTGGAAACGTGTCATAGCTTTGTTTGACAGAAATGAAGGAGAAAATCTTTGGTTCATTTGTTTGTTTCTACATGAGCTTTGATCATTCTCTGTAAGATTAAGCTCAGCTATTGAACGGCGTATATTTTAAAGTAAAGGCTTTAAAACCAAGTTAGTACAAACATCACTAATGTCACATAACTTTGCCGACATGTGGCCAACAGTAATGTTTTGTTCTTCGTTATTAAACATTTGCACATAAATAAGTGACATAATATTCAGTACTTAAAGTGTACTCTTCGGCCGCCCCTCACCCGCTGTTTTTTTCTGCAAATTTATCCACACCCATCGCCACGCTATGCATTCTGGGATATGTTGGGCCACGAAGTCTACACTTCCACAGCCTTAAAATTCAGGGAAATGAAGGACGCATTTCAGGGCCGCATTTCGAGCAGCCTTTGAATTGGGACAGCCTTCGGCGCGCCGCTGTGATGTAATCGGCCTTGAAATATGTACTTTAAGGCTGCAGACCCTGAATTGGGATACAGCCTGTGTTTGAGCAGGAAAGGGAAGTGATACTCTACCACAGAGCGAACGAACAGAGAGTGCAGAGAGCTTCGAAGGATTGATTCTTGGCTCTATAATAACAATTTTTTTAAAAAATCAGAAAAGTGTCCTTCAACATAAGATTTTGACAATCTCACCATATACAATGCATAATATCATCAACGGATTCTGAGAATCTGAAGAAATCTCTATGTTCAAGGAATAAGGGTAAAAAACAATATTCAGTGTCTGTCATCTACTGGTCCTCAGGCATGATTCTGGCATGGAAAACACTCGGGCTCAGGAACAATTCCAGAAATAGCCGCTCTCTACAAATGCAGGTTAAATCCAGATGTTCCACCAACTGAAAACATTTTTTCCATCACAAACCCAAAAATGCAACAGAAAGGTTGAGTAGCTAGAATCCTTTATCAGACAAGAAAGAGGTCAACATTCCTCTCCTAAAAGGCAAGCAGTTGATCTCCTCACTTCCCAGACTTTACAACTGTTGTTCAAAGAAGAGAGCATGCTATAGTGTGATAATCACTGAAATCAACATTAACTAATCTGGTTTTTTAAATGAATAATTTTGTCCATTTGGACATTTGATACGTTTTCTATGTTCTACTATGAATAAAATATGGGTTTATATGAGACTTCCAAATGATTGCATTCTGCTTTTTACTTTTAAAATTAGGGTTGTACTGTGGAAATGGCCCTGTTGTATCTATCTTGTACAACAAAGTAAAACAGAATAATAATAAGAATAATAAAAATCACTGTTTCCTGTTTCAACTTCTTTTAATTGTATCAGAGATCACTGTCTTTGTTCTGAGCCGTAACTATTGCTTAAGTCAAGCAAATGGTATGTTGTAGGGGAAGATGCTAAAATGGTCACTTTCATGAGCAAATCATACTATATGAAAGATTTGTCTAATTCTTACAGCACTGAAAAGAGTTACTCTTACTGAACAGTGTTTGCAACTCACATTTCATAACAAAATGAGGGGTGCTCAACCTGACAATGACTTTCACATTGTGTAGCGACTATGCAGCTATACACTGTAGAAGTAACCAGGCTTTGAACATGTCTCTCAATCTGTCTTTGGGGAAAGACATTAAACGAGAAGCTCTAAACTATCTAAACTACTTTTTTTCAAAAAGCTTTAATCCTCTAAATGTCAGTATGCGCTGACATGCAAATACACACATAGTACAGTATGTACAGTAAATTGGTGTAACTAGTCCAACAAAAGCAAGTTGAAATTTACTTTTTTAACACTGCTGTCCAAGGTTTACTTACTTCACTCTATATACAGAGTAGCTGTCTTTATGTAAGACAGCTGAGCGGAACTCAATCCGGTTGTTCAGTCTGACGTCACTAGCTGTGTCTGGACCTAAACTCCGCTGCAGGTCCATATATCAAATGATCACTATGGCATTACTGAGAGTTGAAAAACTGTCTAAATTCTTTCATCTTTAATAAAATGATCAGCGTTCTGCTCTACCAGGTGTAACAATTGAGTTTAACATCCAGGCATCCATGAAAACGGAATTTATGACATTTAACGGAGTTAGAAGTTAGCAGGGAGTTAGCTCACTAGCTTCTATCTAAATACAATATAGCATGTCCTGACTGCGGGGTTTTGGAAACAAATTAAAACGTACAGCTCTGTTATCACTTCCAGCATAAACGAAGACAGAAAACTAAACAGCAGTGACGTTTGTAGGGTTACTGAAGTTGGGCTAGCTGGTATATAATGATGTGCTACGTGACCGCTAGCGACACAGCTATGTTAGCATAATATAAACAAGCTAACTTTTTTTCCACTCGATAAAAGTTAACGTGAGTGTTCTCGGTGGTCAGGAACAAATGTAATCGCATGGCAGGATGCTGTAAAAGGACCAAACTTCAGCCAGGAGAACAACTGAGATAATCCATCCACAATACGAGGTTAGTCATTCATATACTGCTGCATGGGCTGGGCTGTAGTTACATCCTAAGGTTTTAAAAACTGAGCTTAAATAAATGATTAGCGATAATAAAAGCCGAGGGAGGTCAACAGTGATCACTGACTGTTTTAGGAGCTTTTTGAGATCAAATAGAAGAAAATACATAACATTAAACATGTTAACAACACAAAAGCCATATTAAACGCAGACTACTTTAGGCCCGGAAGTAGGATTCGTCGTGTCATCACTGAACAACCGGATAAACAGTACAACTATAAATGTTTCTGTTAGTGGCTATGTTGTTGATTTTCCTTGTGTCACACTAATTCCAAGTTTTAAATTACACCTCTTTCTCTCTCTCTTCGAACTTTCTCCTCTTATTAGTGTCTCTGATTTCTCCTTGTCAGTCCTTTGCTCTCACTCTTTCTTTCTCTGTTGTTGGCCTGTAGGTCTTTTGGGGGATGTTCGGCTCACTTCTTGCCCAGAATAAAGGTGATGTAAAGGAGTACAGAGCCTGAGGAGGCAATGTAGGGATGGGTGGACAGAGTGGCGCCAGGATTTAACACAGCCACATCCAGCAGGCTTCCTCAGATTCTCCCAAAACAGACTGGATCATGTGACACATCAGGTGAAACTAACCCATGCAGATGTGTCAGGGATCGTCGGATGGAGTGATAGTGTGATTTGGTGCAACATAAATAAAATTGAATTCAAATTATTTTAATAATTTTCTCCCTAACATGTGTTTGCCTGGTGTTTCACAGTAAGAGTACGAACAAAATGTAAATCTTTTCCACATGAGAAATCTAAGGATGTTTCAACCCAAGGGGGGGGGAAAAAAGGAAAAAAAGAAAGTTTTTACAATGAGTATTTGCTGATCATTTTTAAAGTTAATAAAATATATTTTGTTAAAAACATAAATTATATTTTAATTAAATCATTCTTTTATTTCTTAGTACTTAGTACTAGTTTGTGCACAGAGACAGAGAGGGTTTTACATCTGAAATTATTTTTTAAAAAGAAAGAAAGGTAAAGAGTTTCAGGAAAAAACAGAGAATTTTAGAGCTATACGAGACCCTGTCCCTGTCCAGTGTTGATGGCTGTTTTATGTGGCAGTTTGTTTTTGTTTTTTACTTACCTAATTAGACTATTTATTTTTATAAAAATTTTTAATGGGACTAATTAAAGAATGTAAACACAACCGTGTACAACCTTGAATCAGTTACTGAAATAAAAAAAGGAATATTCATCACAACTATGTTTACTATAATTCCCCCAGTTTAAGGAGATCCTGTATCAGTCATGATGTTTAGAATAAGTGTCCACATAGTGACAGATGTCATGTTGGTGCACGTGCCTGATATTTATATTGTCAACTGACAGATGTCAGAATGATGGGGACATGATGAGGACAAGAGCTTATTAGTGCATGCCTTCATCAGGTCACAGGTGTAGGCATATACAACATGGCCGCAGGAGTCAAAGCCATGCAAGAGGTGCTGGGGCATGCCAGTAAGCAAATAAGACCACAGACTTTAAAAGGTCATGCACAGACAGAAAAGACATGAAACACTTCAGGACTTTGTCTCCTGTCCCCGAGGATGTGAGCAGAGTTGAAGGGTTGAAAAGTTCATCCGTAGGGTAGAAGAAAGGTGAGTAGAAAGGCGATGGAGGCAGTCATGCAAAAATTTGAGGCAAAGACAGGACTGGGGGTGGGGGCAGGATTAGAGCAGGCTAAGGTGACAGAGGACAAATAGTAGAAGGTAAAATAGTAAGTGGTTTACAACATAAACTGAGGTGGTTTAGATTTACTTTGAGTTGAGTAATCACCAACTTCAGAGTAATTTAACTGAATGTGGTGTCAAAACTGAAAGCAATACAGTTTCACTGCTTTTTGTGTAAAATAGTTAAATTAAACATTCATGGATAACAGCAATAATTATTTTTTAGCATTTAAATATAATTTACATTAAAGAACCCATACTGATGGATTAAACATGCAAACACATGAAAATAATTTTGTTTATTACAAGCAGAGATGGGAAGTAATCCGATTACTTTTTTAAGTAACGAGTAAAGTAATTTTGCAATTACTATTGCAAAAAAGTAATTAGATTACTGTTACTTTCCCGTAAGCACGCTGCATTACTGCATTACTAAACCGTGCTTTTGTTTGTGAGAGTGTCTCATGACGATGATGTACGAGCGACATCTGTAGCAGCAATAGACATGTGTAGATCAACAATGGATAATATGGAGTGTGGGAGAGACTACAATCATGCAGCATTTAAAGCGTGGAAGTACTGACATTGCTTTGGGGTGGCTGTAGCTCAGGAGGTAGAGCAGGTCACCTACTGATCGGAAGGTTGGAGGTTTGATCCCAGGCTCCTCCAGTCTGCATGCCAAGCATCCTTGGGCAAGATACTAACCCCAAGTTGCTCTCCGATGCATCCATTGGAGTATAAATGTGTGTGAGTATAGTTAGAAAGCGCTCACTATAGAGGTAGTGCTTGTGAGAATGGGTGTGACTGGGTGAATGTGTTGTATAGAGCGCTTTGAGTACTCCGGGAGAGTAGAAAAGTGCTATATAAGAATCAGTCCATTTACTTTGAGTTTGACTCCATAAAAAGTGACAAAAACATTAGCGTTCGCTGTTCACTCTGCGTGGGAAGGAAACTTCATTTTACAGCGAAAAATTTAACTTCAAATCTGAGCAAGCACCGAGCATGCTGCCACAGGAATGTGAAGTTCACAGAGACACTCCTGGATCCCCCCACTGACATGGGGCAAACCTCCACCAGCCCCACTCCTGCTAACCCAGTGAAAATAGACTTAAGAGCAATAGGACATAGTGCTTAGAGTGAGTGTAACACAAAGAAGTTTTTTTATATGCTGGAATATGCAGAAATTAGGCATAAATGCTAAACAAATTTCTTCACGTCAGTGTTGAATATGATTTCATTTTTGCTTGATGCAATGTGGATAAAATTAAAAGATTAAAATGAATAAAACAAGTTTAAAAAAAAAAACATTAGAACACTTATGTAAATATGTGATGTCTTGATGAATCGAGCAGGTATTTGAAGTTTACACAGCACCATTCTCGCATGAAAATATCTTAAAAGTTTATTTTGTGACCCAGAAAGAGTAATATTTCAAACTCCGCCAATCTGTGTTCCTCCGTCACTGCCTCGTTTGAGTTTTGGACAAAATGGATTCTGGGATATTGCATTTCGTCATTTCGAGCTGATTGGAGACCAAAACAGCCAATCAGATTTTTTTGCATCCAAGTCTGCGATTGGTTGGTTTTGTGGCACAAACATAACGGTGTACAGAAAGAGTTGAACGCGCACAGAGAGAAATGTTGAGAGCGCAAGCAACACATTGCGAGCAAGCACAAATGCAAAAAACTGAGTGAGAGGGGCTGCTATTGTGTGTGTGTGGATAATAGAAAACACTGAAATACATTTTTTGCACACAGCAATGAATTTTGTTCACTCAAATTTAGCTTTTCTTTGCTCAAAATAAATTTCTCCTCAAAATGCAACACTTGCAAATTTTTTTTACGTGCGCTCAAAGTTTTTTTTACATGAGCACAGTTTTTTTTACAATAGTGCATGACAAAAATTAGCAAAAAGAAGGTTCTTTAAGTTTAAGATGTTGAAGCAGAGTGCTCCGAACCAGACTGACAACAGAAATGTGAGTTGACAGCCTGAAAATTCCTCAAATTGTTGTGTTCGTCTGAGACCAAACAGCCTTTCTGTCAGTCTTTAGGGAGGGGAAGCATCCTTTTGGCCTGCAAAGGAAGTCACAACACTTTCCTTCTTCTGTCTTCACCATTAACCATTGATCAGCGTCTAGAGAATCGTCTCTGGCCCTGAACCAGCACTTTAGGGTGTTTTCTATCAGTGCCATTCCAGGCAGATGGCAGAGTAAGTGTGATTGGCAGGAGAAGTGGAAGAAGCAGAGACAGAACAGAGGCTGCTGCCAGCAAGCATTGGGAGGGGGGAATAAGAGTGTGCAGAGAATGGAGGGGTGCAGGGCACGACCAGTCTTAATCATCCCAAAGGCTTGCCAAGTGCTGACGCTCTGACAAGGTTCTTTAGAGCCGAGTGATGGGTTTCCAGCTCCACTGATAATTTTGGGGGCAGTGGGGAGGTTTCTGATACCAGAATGTAAGTCATTAATGTGGTTCTGTAAACAGCCTGTGTTTGCTGCCAACAGCTACGCTGATAGTCTTTCCCATGAAATACAAGAGAAGAATATAGGCAGGCCGGCAGCATTTGCTATCAGAACATCTGAACTGGCTCTGAGTTTTAATCCTGGGTTTAGATGAGTTTCTCCGATCTACTCTACAAATCCCCATTGGAATGTGACCATACACATGTCGCTCTTGCTGAGATATGAATCTACTCAAGCGGCCAGCAGAGTGGCCTCAAGAAGCAGATGAACAAAGCTAACCACCACCAGTTTGGAAACCACAGGTACAAAAAGGCGGATGGGTGTTGGCTTCATAGGGGTGAAGATGAAGACAAAGACGGCATGGAGACACCAAGCCGGCAGCTTCATGTATCTGAGTCACGCACAACTGAGAAGACAGCCACCCATCGTAGATGAGATCATCTACAGTAAGTTCAACCTTAGGTTAGTAGAAGCTCTCACTACCCTTAATTTCAAGTGTCAACCATGCACCAAGCAAAAACCGTTAGTCCGATACAATCACATTCCTCTTTGTCTGTGTTGTTGTTCCTGAAAGTTCCTGAAAATATTCCTAATCCCCATATTGTTGGTTCATGAGTCATAACAAACAAGTGACAAGCTGCAGGAGTGATGCCAATTCAAAAGTGACAACAACTGGTTCAGAAGAAGGAATATTTAAGTTCTTTGTCTCTATATGTTCAGTTACGATTGGTGAAAGGCTAATATCCAGCTGAACAGACAGAAAACTGCATTCTCCACATTCCTCCTCCATCCTGACAACCTGATAGACAGCTTCATAATTGCAACCAGAGCTCACAGTAATGAGAAATATTATTGTCAACAAACTATTTCCAAGTCGAGCTATGCAGCTTGTCTTTCTGGGGGCTGTATGGTAAATATTTTTGCATTATGGCTACAGGGAGCTCAAATTCAGATTTTAAAAAAATGAAAAGGGACACAAGTAATACTCTATCAGCTACCTTTTTAAATGAAAAAAACAGAAACCGCAAACAAAGTGTGTTGGCTGACGGTCTGCAGCGGAGGTGGAGGAAGAGGTGGAAGTGGAGAAGGTCATGCAGAGGCAGTTTGAAACTCCTCCAGCTCAGGTTTAGGTGGAACAGGACTCGCTAGCTCATTCTCAAGTTCCGGCAGAAGATACTCACCAGACTCTCTCTGCACAGGACACACCAGTAGGTAGGTGCCAAAAGAGATACAGGGTTGAACTGAGGCTGCGCAGGGGAAGAATGTCACCTGGAGCCACACTTCCTCTTGCAAAGAGCTTGCTGCAGTGCGGGGCAATAAGTAATTGGCAGCAACAGCAATAGAGAGGTGACCATGTGGCAAGGGACTGCTGGAATGTGGAAGACGGACACTCCTTAATAGGGCTGCCTATGCAGCTCACTCTGAAGATTCTGCTAAAGCTGAGTAACAGTGTGTGCTGCTATCTCAGTGTATCCCAAGAGCCAGGGCGTAGACGAAATGTAATCACCAAAGAAAATAACCTGAATCAGTTTCTTGTATTATAACATTCTTGTAGTATTCCTGAAGCTGGGTGACTATTTCCTCCAAAATAAAACTGGAGTTCACGAGGTTTGTGTGGTTGCTGGTGGAACTCTTCTCTAGTTTTAAAATTTGATTCAAACCTTTCCGATAAAGTTTATAGTTAGGCCTGGATCGGCTGACTGTGAACTATCCCTTAGTTATTCTATTATATGCTCAGACTGCTGCAGGACTTCATGCAATACACTTACTACTTATTCTCCATCTATTCCTACTCCCTAAATTTAGATATCCCTGCAGCATGTCAATAATTCTTCTTGTCATCATTTTCCCATACTTTGCTTGTGTTTTCTTTTCTTTTCCTTTCTTTTTCTTTTCTCACTAATTCCTGAATAATGAAGCCCTATTATACCTTTTAGTATTATATTATCCCAATAGACCACTTTTCTCTCAAGCATCAGACATACTTGTGGTTCCTAGAGTTTCTAAAATTAAAAGGAGAAGGAGAGCCCTCAGCTCTCAGGCCTCTCTCTCTTGGATCCAGCACTTAGTTTGGTTTGGGGAAACAGATACCATCTCTAATTTTAAGCATAGTGCATTTAGTGTTTTTGGGAAAAACAACCCTTTTTCAGTACACCAACCACATGGCTTGTGCTGTATTTTATCTCCATAAAATACAACACAAGAGCAGACTCGAATTTCTAAAGCTCTGTTTTATTTCACTAAAAATGGTTCTTGCAGAGTTGAAGATCTTACAGACCAATGCCCGATGCCATGCATTCTTAGCACACTCTCACTATACCTTAAGGTGTGACAGATCTATCCTTCCCCATTACCTAATTCAGCACAACACCAGGTGGTGATCAGTTGACAGCTCAGCTTCTCTCTTCACTCAAGTGTCCAGAACATATGGTCACAGTTCTGATGATACAATTAAAAATATCCACCTCTAACCTTGGTGACACATGCTCTTATGGACGTGCTTATGTTCAAACATGGTGTTTCTTATGGACAAAATTTTGTCCAATGACAACACCACTCGGGTTCAGATCAGGCAGGCCTTTTAACCTAATCACACCCCTCTCACCAGGTCTCACTGCAGTTCCCCACGTGAGCTTTGAAGTCTCCCAGTAGAACAATGGAGTCAGCAGATGGATCACCTCTGAGCACCCCATTCAGCGACTCTAAACAGTTGTTTGTTGCATAAGCGCAAAAACAACATCAGGATCTGGTCGCTGGCCCAAAGGTGCAGGGAAACAACCTTTTGCCCACCAGTAAAAACGCCAATGTATAGGCAGCAAACCAAGAAGATGGACAACCATCCTAGCCCACAAACCCTCACTGAGGGCAACTCCAGACTGGAACAAGGTTTAAGAGGTGTGTTGAGATGAACCCAACATCTCCCAACCTAACTCGCTCTTCCTCACCAGACAGGTCACATTCAATGACCCATCAACACCAGCTGCAATAGTCGGGACTCCACACGTGGCTGCCATCCAACACACACTGCACCAAACCCCTTCAGCGCCTCCTTTTGGTAGTGGGCCGAAAGGAGAACAGGCCCACGTCTCCTCTTTAGGCTGCGCTATTTCATGGACTCTCCCTCCGGCACACTTCCTAGGCTTGGCTCCGGGATGGAGCCTTTTGAACCCTGTGCTGGGCAGGGGACACTGTTCCCTTGGTTGTCTTCATAATGGTTGTTTTAATCACTCTTTGCCTGGCTTCTCACTTAAATTATATGATTACTCGCAGTTACAGGTTTTTCATGTTTTTTTACATGTTAACTCAAAGTCTAATTTGTAATTTCATTGATATTTTAACATAGTAAAATAAATAATGGTGATTTAATAAAATTTAATTTAAGGAAAATAAACTGTTCAATTACAGGTGTGTGTGTGTGTGTGTGTGTGTGTGTGTGTGTGTGTGTGTGTGTGTGTGTGTGTGTGTGTGTGTGTGTGTGTGAAACATCCCCCTCCACAGGCATATGTCACAGACTGACAGCTGTGGAGGGCAGGGAGTACAGACAATACAAAGTAATGAGAGATGTGGCAAACAGGCTCAGCCGTGCCTCCTTTACCGTCAAGCAACTAACATGACATGTCAGCTCCACACCACAGCACTTTGTTCATGCTTCGGCTGTCAAACCTGAAGAGGTGCTTAAAGTAGAAAAAATGTTGCTCATTAGTACCAGCTGATTATAAATATTTGTAACAGGCAGTTGGTGTTTCATGTGACGAGCCCTCACATGCAAAACACACACTAGACTTTTTCTGCTTCCTTATTTGCATTTGTGTGTGTGTGTGTGTGTGTGTGTGTGTGTGTGTGTGTGTGTGTGTGTGTGTGTGTGTGTGTGTGTGTGTACACATGTTGCATGACACATTTTTAATGACTAAATTGCAAAAAAAATGCCTTATGTAGCAAATGTGATACAAATTAGAACTCATATACAGGTATATGCAGATTACAATTAGATATATTCTTATATATTTTGTCTAAAGGTTCAACAAACACTCCATTATCAAACAATTAAAGATTTCTGGTAGTTATTTCATGGTTCAGATTTTAAAGGGTTAAGTCTTCTTAAGCATGTGGTGTCTTAGACTTTAGAGTAAGAGCTGGTACTGGATGTAGTTTTGAGCTGCAGTAGCTCAGTAATCAACAGAAAACAGCATGTAAAAGCAGTTTTAACCTCCCAGAAAAAACATCATTTGTATTAGAAGTGTTTATTCTACATAAAGAATGTATATCAATGGGAGACATACAGAATGGTGAATGCTCACCATGAGCAAAATCTAAGCTTCCAGCAAAAAATGTTGGGTCCCACTAACTCCAGCTCCTGAAGCTTCAGAATGAGAAGAAAAAAATCCATACTTCCTCACAAATGTACTGTACGCAGAAGTGTAATACTATGACTTTACAACTGTTATATATAGTGACAGCTGAAGTTATTATATTTATCATCTCATTACTTGGTTCCTCTAGTGCATTTAAGATTCTTTTTTACTTTGGCACGTTATACCCACTTGAAAATTGTTGCAGCTCACACACACCCTCCCGTGACAATCACACTCCCCAACAGCAGCTACCTTCCATTGCAGAATATTGTCTCCTGCTGCACCATAACATCAGATGCCAACCTGACTGGGCATCTGCAGCTGAATTATAAAAAGTCCAGCTTACCAGGATCGAGCCATACAATCCAAAGGCCAGAAAGGATCCACAACCGATATCATTATTACAGAGGATATGTGTCTGCATGGTTTGAAACTAAATAATGAGCCCTGGTGTATATGAATGTTTTAACCACTCAGAAGAAGTAAAAGTGATGAAGAAAAACTATGACATAACTATAATATCTTAGTTGACACTAAAACTATGTTCAAAATGACACAAAGGTCACTAGAAAGAGCCCAAGAACTGTCACCTGTACCGCTTAGAAAGAGTGGGAGAAACAAAAAGCTTCTGTAGAATCCATGGTTAGCATCTAATCACACAGAGACAAGTTAGTAAACAGAGCAGAGCATTTGTCCGCAGGTAGCAGAAAACAGAAATAGTTTCAAAAGAGCAATTCTCAATTCCAAACATTTCTATTGTGAAGCACACTTGTAATAGGTCCACAAGTAGGTCCACAAGTAAGACAATGCAATGCAATGCAAAAGCCCAGGATCTGAACTAAATTTTATTTTGTTTAGGGTTGCTAGGTCTGTGTGATGAAACTAGCTCAATAACCAATGAATATTAGGCCAAACCCTCAGTTCACTGCAAGCACTTGGTATACCAGGGGCCCTGAGTAGACAGTTTCTCACATTTATATGACTTTAATTAACTAAACAACAATGAACACATAATTTATAGTATAAACTAGAACATGAAGCTTTACGCTAGATGTTGGACATGTTCCAGTAAGTGAAAGACAATGTCAAAATGTCAACTTCACTGTTCCCGAATTAAGCTTTGTAAACAGCGTCTTCAACTGGATACCATGAACATTTTCATAATTAAAACAGTGACTGCAACGGTTTAATAGAAATAGAGCAGAATCAACTCTTAAATAAGAAGTGAGCATGGAATAGGGTTGCAAAACAGAGACTGACAGCATTGAGATGCTTGCTCAATAATAAGAACAAAATATTGTCCCACGACTCACACCTTCAACGCATTCATGATGCAGATGTAAAATTGAAAACAAAATAAAAACGTTAATGTGCCACACTGGTTATGGAGAGGACAGGAGAGGAAGGATGATTATTTTGAGACTTTTAACTCTTACATCTAATGTCCTCGTTTATTGTATAGAATTTAAATACGGCATGAGATCTAACCACAATGTTTTGCTAATTTATTTGTTTATATCTTGGGGGAAAAAAACGATGTATGATAATTTTGTGCTATTCTATTACACATTTTGCCATGATACAGGCAGTTAAGGTAAGCTAAATTAGTTAGTCTGTACTATTGTGATCAAATTTACAGTGATGCAGTATGTTGGATTGGTTACATCTAAGGTACTGTTACTAGGTTACATCACGAGTACCAGAAATCATTTTATATTTAAAGTGATGATGTTGATTAGATTCACTCAACTATATATTTTATTCTAACTTTATAGCGTTCCGGGTTTGGAAAGTCAATATTGGAACATCAGTATGTCTGCTAACGACATTTTGTACGCAAGAAAAATCTACTGGGGCTCACAACACAAATTCTACTGATTATTTATAGATAATTCTTTTCCCCACTCTGCACCTGATCTTAGAATCCCCCCATCTGCCAAATCTAACTTTAACCCCTGTCTGTACATGATGTTAAAACCAAACAAACTGTCTTTTTAAGAGCCCCAGTGTAAGGATTTCTCTCCCCATATGACTTATACTGATATGTACTCAGATTATGTGTGCTATGACTGACTGACTGATTAGCTGGCTGGCTGTTATTTGCCAGGTTTGGACATGCTGTTCAAATAACTTAAGTGTGCCTAGTCGTGACTATCTGTGCTACCAATATCAGCATGAAAGAAGAATTCACCTCACAATAAGTTATCACAAGATTGAAGCAGGGGCAGGCTGCCAGGTCAGTGGGGGTCACAGCTATGTGAGTGTTTGTCATCACCAGAATTGTTCTTTTTTTTAATTTGCAAAAAGGTTAATATAATGCTAAAGTAAATGCTTTAGTTGTCACAGGGTTCACATAGAGAGACAGACTACCTTTCACCTATGGGCAATTTAGAATTACTAGTTAACCTAACCCCACTAACAGCATGTCTTTGGACTGTGGGAGGAACAGAGAGTACCCAGTGAGATCACACAAACTCTACACAGAAGCCAGATGGTGGATTCAAACCCAAGACCTTCTTGCTATATGGCAGCAGTGCTAACCACTGTGCCAGACAGAATTCATAGACCATAAGATTAATTCATAAGACCAGCACTTTGCAAAATAATAATAATAATAATAATAATAATAATAATAATAATAATAATAATAATAATAATAAAAGCCATGTCTTGTTCCACAGAGCAGTTGGAGAGAGTTAATTAATATTAATATATAGCATTTAGACTTACACAATTATTGACATTACTATTAACTATTTGAAATAACCTTCTTTAATTTCTGTATACATATTCACGTGTGCTTAACTATTTTCTACTCCAAATATTCTTGAAACATGACCCCTCTGACTGCAAAAGAGAAGCCACCATATTGCACCTGTATGCATATAGTGACCTCTACTGACAGGAGTCAGCAGGTGCAACAGTATGAAACACAATCATTTGAAAAGTATTGTATAGTTTTTAGGAGTTACTTTGTGTCTACCGTTCTTTTTCTGTTTCCCTTCCCTAAATAGCTGCAGTATTTAAAGCGAAATGATAATACACACAGTACTGTGCAAAACTCAACTTCTTCAGTGTGTATTGGATACTTTTTCAGTTATTATTGGTCAGTCTCCACCTGACTACTTTCATAGGAATGTTTGTTAAACGACTTCATTCTGACTTAAGAATAGTACAAGAATACAAAAGGCATATAACTCACAGAATGAATCAGTGCTGCATCTGTGCATAAGAGGGGAGAAAACGTTCAAATCTATCATTAACTAACCCACAAAGATTTCACAGAATGATCTTAATGGGTACAGGTCCCCCAGTCAGAAACCTGCCAGCATGTAAAATGTCCTTTGTGAACAATGTCAGCACGCACAGCTACTGGCATCAGTATGTTTACTTATTGCAGCTTACTGCAACTCTGCATCTTTCTTTGTGAACACTAGCTTTTTAAAGTGATTTTAAAGTAGACATGAATACTGCTACACTATGCATAAATATGCTAATTTACACAATGGAGCCTTGCTTTTAAACACTGAAAGATTTAACAGTCTTTCATGCAGCGGTCCTCATGTGAGCCAGTTTTGTCATACCGCTTGATGATTTTTGCAACTGGACTTGGGGACACATTCAAAGTTTTAGCAATTTTCCGGACTGACTGACCTTCAGTTCTTAAAGTAATGATGGACTGTCATTTCTTTACTTAGCTGATTGGTTCTTGCCATGATATGAATTCTAACAGTTGTCAAATAGGGCTGTCAGCTCTGTACCAGCCTGACTTCTGCACAACACAACTGATCGTCCCAACCTCATTAAGAAGGCAAGAAATTCCACAAGTGAACCCTGATAAGGCACAGCTGTGAAGTGAAAACCATTTCAGGTGACTACATCATGAAGCTCAGTGAGAGGAGGCCAAAGGTTTGCGGCGCTGTCAACACAGCAATATATTTAGAGTTATTTATCTTTTTTTTTTCTTTGCTACATAATTCCATATATCTTGCTTCATATATTTGACGTCTTCAGTATGTATCTACAATGTCGAAAGAAGTGAAAATAAAGAAAAAACATTAAATGAGAAGGTGTGTCCAAACTTATATTTCACCTTAGTCTCCTTAAAATGTAAATATACTTTAGGTTCCATCTTCCCATTTGAACATTTATCATCAAAAGAGTAGTTAAATCAATTAATCACGAAACAATAGCTTGATTATTACATGATCAAATATAATTGTGGCCAACTTTCTTGTACCCGAACTCCCCTAACCTCAAAACAGTTTATTTGAACATTGTGAGTTTTTCTGTCTTTAAATCGAGCCCTGTCTGAATGTCTTTGCACATCTCTGTATCAACACCTGCATTACTATTGCCCCTTGCTTTCCTTCCAAGACAGCGTTGATTCTGCAGCAGTCCTCATGTGACCTGAAAAACATACATTTTGGGTTGGAGCAGCCATGATATCCCGTTCCCCTGCAGTGACGTCACCTACTACAGATATTCTTATTAGAAAAGCACTACTATATTACGCCCATTATGACGATTAATTTACACCTATGGTTGCAGAGGAAAAGCTTTAGCGGTTTGGTCAGAGGCTATTTGCGTCCTCAAAATCTCATTAAGGGACTAGACGGACTGCAGCAATCGTGTGTGTTTGTGTGTTAATGTGTGTGTATAGGTAGAGAGTGGAGGTGTGACTCGGGCATACGAGAAACAAGAAGCCGTGAATGTGACTGCACCGCGGGTACAGTCGCTTTTGGTGTCGCGGTGGGATCCTCGCCTGCCGTATTCTCTTTCTGAGGGTGTCTGTGTGTCTTTCTCTCGTTACTGAGGCGCCATTTCTGCTTCAGAGGACGTCTGTTTTTAGTAGAAGACAACTAAACACCAGCGGCACCATGTTAACGCTGCTGACTTCCATGTATCTGGTGATGCGGACCGTTTCATCGCGGGTGAGTGGAAATCAGCATCAGCAAAGCATAGGATGTTAGTTTTACCACCTTGGGGACGGAGCTGACGACGCGTCCTTGAACGCATCATTAAAGTCAAACTTGACCGATGCAAACGGTCACTATTCACTTTAGCTTTCGAACTAATTGATATTAATAATTCATGTCTGCGTTAGACAGGTGCATGCCATTGTCGTTTGTTCTAACTGTTGTAGTAAACCGATGGTTAACTCATACAGCCCTATGTTGTGTTTCACCTGGGCCTTTTGCGTTTAACTACTGGTATGAAACTGGCTACCGGAAAACCTATGCTACATTCATGTGAATGAAGAAACTCAGCAGGTTGCGTCTTTCTCTCACCCCGTTGTCATTGATTTGACAACAGCCGTCGCCTTCACACTTAGCAGCTTTGGTAAAGCTTACACTGACAACCAAACTAAAATAAGCAAACCAACTTCCGCAGGGTTTCTTCAAAATAAAAGAAAAAGCCCCCCGATTTTTGTTTGTTTTTTTAACTCAAGCATGAAGATACACCCTTGGCACGGCAGAAAGTACAATAGTAAATATATTATGATAATGTCCAAATTAAAACTATGATAAAACATGTTGTTGTTTTTTAAGTAAAATTGAAAAGAATAATTACACAGAGTAAACTTAAAACATTTGAATGAATAATAAATCAACACCCTAAACCTTCGCTCTGCATGAAAAATGAACACACAAAAAAATTCCCTGGCTTGCTGGAGTCTCTCCCAGCTCATACAGGAACCCATGTACAGTGCACCTAAGAAAAACACCCTTAAAACTATATAAACAGAATAAAAGGACATAAATCGTGTAACATAGATGTTTTGTCTGCCAATGAAGGCTTAGCAAATATTATACACTTTCCATCCTTTTATTTTGAAGGCCATACACCGGTGGTTGTTCCCGCTGCTTTGATGCAGTACACCACGCTGCAGATTATCAGCACCGCGGTCAGTTCCCGCCCAGCTACCGCCAACACAGACCTGTTTCGGGAAAGTTTAACTGGGCCCACACAAATCCAACATGGCTGAGCTGAATGATATGCAGAAGAATTCTGACTGTAACTGAAAAACTCACTTGGTCCTCTGTTTTTTTCTCCTAGAACAGACCCTGCATTCCTTCACTTCCCTCCCTTCAGTTATCAGTTGCTAAAATACACTACACAGCCAAAAAATGTGTGATGGCTGAATATGAAAATGTGCCGCTACAGCCTTGACTCTCCCATTCAGGCTTTCTGCATTGTGTTGTAATTCTTTTACAGATTGGATATTTGCAGTCCCTGATTATGATTGACACCCATTTAAAGCCAAAAAAACCACTCTCTTTAAAAACATACCTTACCACTATATCCTATATTTATCAGTGTAACTATCAGTATAACTGTGGTTAAATATTTTTAAAAGGCTACATTTTGTTGTTAAATTTGGATTTCTTTTATAGGTTAAGCTTCAATGAGCAATGGGAAAGGATGCATAGAGAAAGTACATTAAAAAGAAAGAAGTTTTGGCATCATTGGATAGTTAGAGTGGAAAGAGGGCAGAGGAATGACTTGCGAAAAACAGGGGACTCACAGCTTGAAGTTATTTTATTTTCCCCATGTGAAATGCATTCTAACTGCTAAGCTATCAGGTCACTTCAGCCTCCTGACTCTTGTTTGTGACCTTGGTTGTGCCACAACACAACAGCAGATTAGATAGCTCAGCTCAGTGCAACTTTACCCCCTGCTAGGTTGACTGGCAACTTAACAAGATAGCAGCTGATCATGTTAGCTTCCTGTAGTGCATGAAGTGAACTCACCAAAAGTAACTGTTCACTTTTGGCCCTGACTTGAAAGCAATCAAAATAATTCACACCTTACTGTAAAACTGACTGACTTTTTCAGATTGACTTTTTCTACTATCTACATCAGGGGCGACGTTTTGAGGAAAACATATTGCTGCTTAGAGTTTGAAATGAAATCTTTAGAGTTTTAGATGCTTTAAAGGGGATACAAATCAACTGAAACAAAAGTCTCAAAGGCAAAGACTTGTGGTAAATAAAATAAAGCCTACATGGTGTTATAGGGGTCTTGGAGTGGGAAAAAAAAATCCCAGAGGAAACACTTAACAGGATTTCAGGGATTCTTGAGGAGGTTAGTAAGGGAGCCTCATGAGTTCTGATGAGCCTGAAAAGCCTGGTCTTTTAAAAATACACAGGTTCCAAGTACTTAGATGTAGAATAAATGTGCTTGGTGTGAATAGTCAGAGATGCATTTACTATTTATAATATTGTTGGTAGCCAAAAGGTGTCATCTACTATGCTTCTGACTTACAGAGAGAATGAGAAATACTTTATCTCATAGTTGAAAAATTATTTTGTTTTTATTTTTTATTTTTGTAATTATAAAATAATAATAATAATAATAAGTAAACATGAAATCATTGAAATGACTCCATTATTCATATCCAATTCTGAGCTTGAAAGTACTATAAAAAATTAATTCGGAAGTATAAACCTGTATTACACCAATCCCTGTGCAATAACACCTGCTTGCTGGCCTGATTTGATTTTTATTGTTTTTCAACAAAAATAATAATAATAAAAGAAATGAAAAGACTGTTACAAATTTGAATTCTAAAATGCAAACTATAAGAAATTCTGACACCTCACACAGTCGCAAAATGTTCACTCATTAACGGGAAAAGAAAACGGTTTGACATTAATCTATAAACACTTAATGTCATGTAATGCATGATGACCTTCATCTTGAATTTAATGGAAAAAATCATCAAGTCCTTTGAGGAAGTTCCAGAAGTACTTTCCATGGATGATAAGGGTCCAAAAGGCTTGGTTCATGTAAAAGGCTCACTGATACAATGAAGAGATTCTGTACACTTGAGGTTGATCCTGCTACTGCTATCAGCAGTTAAATCATCAATAAACACTAGTGACTGACTTAAACTCTTAACCACACAAGCAATCTCTACCTCCACCATGTTTTGGGACTCTAAGAGCTTTCATCACAAACTCAATGGGTACAACAATAGAGGTCGACTTCAAGCATATAGCACAAGTCACCATCAAGTGTGGGATCTACCAAGGAGATGCGCTGTTCCCACTGCTGTTCTGCATAGGCAACATTGCAGACATCGAAGACAGCTACAAGTACATGGGAATCCCACAGGCAAATGGGAACTACGCAGAGGCCGCTAGGAAAGCCGCAACCACTAAGTTCCTGCAGAGGGTCAGGCAAGTCCTGAGGAGTGAGCTGAAGGAAGAGAACAAGATCTGGGCTATAACACCCACGCCCTGCCCACGATCAGGTACCCTGCTGCAATAATAAGTTGGCCAAAGGAGAAGATAGAAGCCACTGACATCAATACAATGAAGCTCCTGACCATGCATGGAGGGTTTCATCCCAAGTCCAGCACCCTGAAACTGTACGCTTAGCGGAAGGAAGGAGGCCGGGGACTAGTGAGTGTCAGTACCACAGTCGAAGATGAGACAACAAACATCCTCGGTTATATCAGGAAGATGGCCCCAACTAACCAGGTTCAATCAATACCTGAGGCAGCAGCAACCCAAGAAAGCAGAGCAAGAGGAGGAACCATCATGGACGGACAAGCCCTCTGCACGGTATGTACCACTGGCAGATAGAGGAAGTGGCTGACATCTAGAAATCCTACCAGCAGGCTGACAAAGCTGGATTGAAAGACAGCACAGAGGCTCTAATCATGGAAGCACATGAACAAGCTCTAAGTACAAGATCCTTAGAGGCTGGGGTCTATCACAACCAAGCAAGGCCCCAGATGAAGGCTGTGTAAAGATGCTCCAGTACATCACAGCAGAGTGCAAGATTCTAGCAGGCAGGGCATACATGGAACGCCATAACCAAGTGGCCGGCATAGTGTGTGCCAAGCATGGCCTGGATGTCCGGAGGTCAAAATGGGAGACGCCCCCTAGGGTGGTCGAGAATGACCGAGCTAAGGTCCTGTGGGACATCCAGATACAGATGGACATAAATAGTGATGGCTAACCAACCAGATATAGTAGTGGTGGACAAGCACAGGAAGACGGCCGTAGTGATAGACGTAGCAATACCGAATGACAGCAACATCAGGAAGAAGGAACACAAGAAGCTGGAAAAGTACCGAGGGCTCAGAGAAGAGCTCGAGAAGGTGTGGAGGGTGAAGGTAACAGTGGTCCCTGTGGTAATCAGAGCACAAGGTGCAGTGACCCTGAAGCTAGGTGAGTGGCTCCAATAGATCCCAGGAACAACATCTGAGATCTCTGTCCAGAAGAGCGCAGTCCTGGGAACAGCAAAGATACTGTGCAGGACCCTCAAGCTGCCAGCTCTGGTAGAGGACCCAGCTTGAAGAATAAAGACTGCCTGCAGGAGCAAGAGGGGAATTTGTGTGTGTGTGTGTGTGTGTGTGTGTGTGTGTGTGTGTGTGTGTGTGTTTCACCTCAGTTCTGTGAATACTTAATTGACAATTAAAGTGTTCTAAGAATTTTAAGGGAATTCATCCACTTCTTGATATATTTCGGTAGTTTCGGTAGCCAGAAAGGTTTATGGGGTTCCATTCATTGGGTCAGTGTTGAGTCCCCATATTCCCAGTGTTATTATGTTATTCCATTGGTGTTTTCGTTTTTTAGATTGCTCATTCTTAAAACGTTCCATAGAGAGGGCCTTAAACATACTTCTGTAAGTGTAAATAATGCCGTTCTTGAGTTTCAAAGCTGTCATTTTGCGAAACAAATGATGTTCCGCTGCCGACCACACGATGTCGACAACATACAGTTTTTAGATGCTCTGTTAAAAAGGACGCTTTTCAGAAAACCATCCACCATATTCAGCACAAAGGGGCGCGGTTTCACTAGAGTGATGCATTGTGGGAGAATGGGTTCTTTTCTGTATTCTCGGCTGTGTCAAAACATCTGACTTAATATTGAAAAGGACTACAAATCCCATGGTGAGTGTGAAGAGTCGGTTCGCCGCCTGACTTGCAACACAAGGCTAGAGGTGACCCCGCAGTCCAGTCCGACTCTGACAGGGGGAATCAGGCACCGCACAGCAAACCTATCTGCATTCGCTAGTTAAAATGGTAAGCTGGAATATTTTGACCTCGTTGGCTGATAGTAACTATGTAAACTAGACGTCGAATATCATAATACCGTTTCTCTTGGTTAAAAAAACGGTTTATTTAATGATGCACTAATCGTTAACATTGACAAGAAGGCGGCAGAGTAATTGTTTCATCTCACTTCATGCTGATGGTGTTACGAGTTTTTAATAAAGGTTATCTTTGTGTTGTACGAGACCCAAGGGCAAAGCAGACACGCGCAGGCTGTGGCGCAGGAAGGAGATGCGTTATCGAAAATACGGAAGATGTAATACAGCAACGGTCTGTTGCGGGTTAGTGCACCGCTGTACTGTTTAACAGTCGCTGGTTCACTGTACATCAAAACCTCCATTTTAATATGAAGGAGAGGCGGTGGCGTGGCATCGGCCTCAAATTACATCAGCGGCCTTTTCTTTCAATCTGTTGGCGTAACCAATCACAACAGGAGCTCCATCAGATTGAAATCTCTCTTACAAACCGCCCAGTTAGAAATAATGCAAGGCGGGCTCTGAACATACTTGTGTGCAGTTTATTTTGTGTTTAAAATGCACGTTAACCCTGTATGCAATTCGCCCATTTCATTGATTATTTCTCATTAAAGTGAGTGCGAAGTCATACAAGCATGAAAGGAATTCCTTCCATGCTTGTATATACTTAAGTATGTCTGTCCACTGCTTGATGAATTTCATGCATGGACAATGAGACGGAGATACCAAGTGCTCACAGAAAATAAACAATAATTTTGCTCCTCTTGCTATTATGCAAGAATATTAGATCATTCTGTTTGTCCTAATTTTCAAACGGGCTTTGTTGTGAAGTTTTGTCTATGAGGAAGACATCACTGTCCTCAATGTAAAGATTTAGTTTGTTATGCATATGTGCTTTTCAACTAGAAAGAAAAGTCACAGCCAGTGAGCCAACAATGATAGTTACTGCTCCTTCATTTCCTGCCTCAGTTGTTTAACTGGGTCAGTGACGCTAATGTTTTTGTCTACGCAGGCTGAACCAATCCGTGTTCTGGTGACCGGCGCTGCTGGCCAGATTGCCTACTCCCTGCTGTACAGCATCGCCAAGGGAGATGTGTTCGGGAAGGACCAGGTGAGATTCATTCTGAGCTTTGATTACATAATGTTCAGAAGCAGCAGAGTCCCCTTCTCTCAGATCCCGATCTCTGACTGGGACTGTTATATAATGGAATTAGCATGAGTAATGAACATGCCTTGTTAATGGAGTTCTGATCTGTGAGAGAGTGTAGGGAAAAAGGAGAAGTGAACAAAGTTTTCAAATAAAAGGCCTCTTTATGAACAAGTAGTCTCTGTGAGCCTAAAGCTCAGGCTGCTCTAAACGCTCTTTCGCTGACATGGACATCTCATGTACACAGTGCTGCCTGTAAGCACAAAAGCCCCTCCCACTTGCTGTTCACTCTTATGTTTGATGAGTGCAGCCGTTTGAAGAAAGTTGACTTAAAGGGAGTGTGGTCTCTAAGTGGGAGGGGCTAAAACAGCTTGTTTTAGAAGATGAAGCCAATGTAAGAGTATTAAACTCGTAATCATGCAAAGGTATGCTATTAGAATAAAATAACAGAGCTTTAATAACTCATATGGATTTAGGAAGGCATTGGAGAAAAGCATGGGAAAACTCCCACACTTGTGAAGGTTTGGAAGAACAAGTTTTAGGAACAACAGGTTCTACTTTAGTGATTGCATCTGAAACCTGATTCCATGCCAATATTGCAGTTTAAAACATGACCTTAATGAGTCACTCCATGTGGGAGGTGACACCGGGAAATGCATCGAAAGGTCTTTGTACGAGGTGTAGAAAGGAGCTAATCTGTCCCAAATCCTTTCACTTTCATGCTATATTCACCTTACAAAAAATAATAATCTTGCTTCTACTGAAACATGCTGCACTGAGTGTTTTGCACATTTTTCCCGACATTTATAAAATGAGCTCTGCATAACCTTATCAAAGCATTATTAAGTGACTTAAGTTTGCTTGCTTTTGTCTGCCAGGATACTGGACAGCACAGGAAGTTTGGATAACTGACTGATCCTGTCCGTTCAAGATAGCATTTTCACTAGAAAGAGCTTACACGTTAGAGGACATGCTAGAAATAGCCAGTGTTAGCCAGACGAAAGACAAAGTACGAAATAATTCTGTAGATGCCCGGCTGATGTTAACCATGCGATTTCCCCAAGTATCTATCTGTCCCTGGATTTAGCCACTAGCAAAATCTAATTTTAAGCCACATCAGTGTTTTTCATGGATACACCCTGTTTTGCTTACAAATAAATCAGTCAAAAGTTTTTGGGTTTTTTGTTTGTTTTATATCACTTACAATAAAGTGTTTGGTTTGAACTTGTGTGATGCACATTGAACACCATAATTCAAGTTGTCTTACTGTGATGTCACCATGTTGTGTTCTCAGCCAATCATCTTGATCCTCCTGGACATCCCCCCCATGCTGCCAGTGCTTGATGGAGTCGTCATGGAGCTGCAGGACTGCGCCCTCCCCATTCTGAAGGGTAAGCCCACATCGTGTGTCTGTGCATGGCAAGAATTCATGGTGAATCTTCTCAATCAGTTGGATCTAAACTAGCCTTTTAACTACAAAAATAACTGCTTGTTTATTTTCTGGAATCTTAAAAGGTGTTGCCTGCCTTTTGAAGATGTTGACAAATATTCTGCAGAGCTTTTGCTAATTATTTTGAATCAGAAACCACTCTATTATGTTAGCATGCAATACATTGTTCAAAAGCTGTTTATTGCTCATTTTAAGCTCAAGTGGATAGAAGGATGGAGATTTTAAGAAGTCAGCGGCCAGATGCAGCCACAGACGCTTGTTGTGCTCCATCTGGAATGCAGTACACACTGTGTGTGTGTGTGTGTGTGTGTGTGTGTGTGTGTGTGTGTGTGTGTGTGTGTGTGTGTGTGTGTGCGCACGCGCCCTTCATAAACTGTGGGCAGAAGCCTTCTCTGTCTACTGCTGCTGCTCTTTGGAGGAGTGTCTAAAGTACAGTTTCTGGTTGGCTGCTGGTTCAGGCACCAGAGCAGCCAATCAGAGCAGTGGTGGGACAAATATGAATGGAGTAGAGATGAACCCCGACTGAAGTCCAGGCTGATACCAGCCAGCTTACGTCTAACATCAGACATCAAGCACATCTTATCAGCAAAGGCAGAATCAGCCAAGGCTGCAGATATTCATGTGGACTCAGTCGCTCAGTAACAATGAGCTTTTATTACAGTAAAAATTGTGAGAAGGTTAATGTGACCCTATCGAGGACTATCTTCACTTGGGAAATGATCATTTTTTATAAATTATCACACTGATTTTGCCATTAAAAAATAAATACTACTGTCCAAAGTTTGTACACAACTAAGAACAAAAAAAATCGCATAGTAGGCATGCCAATCAGCTATACCCTACGTATCTTTGAGATGCCAAGCTTCTGTAACTTTCATTAAAGTAGTCGCTATTTTTAGTCAGAACTTACAAAGTTATGCGCAAAGTTACGCTTGCAGGGAGTAACTGGGTACACTGGGTACTGATGCTGGTTTTAAAAATCAGTGTGTGTCTTATCAGTCCATGCATTTACTTTTTCTTATCATTACGTTCCTGCAGGGGCCCCTTTGTTCAGATAGCTCATGGTGCAGTGTAGTGATAAACACAGAAAGAAAATCTCCTGACAGGATTGTGCTTGGGGTTTGCAGACTAAAACAACTGTGTGCAACTGACAAATAAAGGCTCTCGCTCATCAAAATGTTGTCAAAATATTGGAATATTTAAGTCCCAATTGCGACAGCTAACGTGCTTCGTCTCCAACAGAGGTCATCCCCACTGACAAGGTAGAAGTGGCTTTCAAGGACATTGATGCCGCCATTTTGGTGGGTTCAATGCCCAGGAAGGAGGGCATGGAGAGGAAGGACCTGCTCAAGGCCAACGTGGCCATCTTCAAGACGCAAGGAGCTGCTCTGGACAAGTATGCGAAGAAGACTGTCAAGGTGACCCCTCGACTTTCACTATACCCATATTTACGTTCATTCCATTCGCTTTTTTTGGGGGGGGGGAATATTATTATATTAGTATAATATTATTTTCAGATATTTTGTTGAAAATCTGTGACTTAATAAGCCAGTTGCAGCTGATGAACACAGGAAGTGAAAGTGCTTATCCAGAAAACGTCTTTTGCATGTCAAAACCATCTGTTTGTCTGCTGGACGTCACACAGCAGCGTCATGCTGCTGCATAAAAGAACTGCAGGTCTCCAAAGGTTCCAAGTGTGTTTTGTTGAACTTGCATTTTGTACTGTGCCTAATCTTAAAATCTCTAATTCAGTGAGGATTAGTCCCGAGTACTTTATCTTCAAAAATCTTTCTTTTTCATGCCAGAGTTCTGTTTACAAAGGGGAGAAGAATATTTGTGTTTTAAGTCCTTTTTGTCAAGAGAGCTAAATTTATTTGTGTGATTCATTTCTGAGTTTGTTTATGCAACAGAGCGCCGTGGGCCATAACAACCTGCCCTGCTGACTTTTAACAGAGCAGCTACAAACTCGGGTCACTACCAGCGTAGAGCTAAATCGCTAGTGCCGTTCTTTACTGTAAACGTTTACGTTTTTGATTACTCCATTAGTTTAAAAGTTTTTTTTTTTTTTAATAAATGTGTATTTTCAGGATAACAGAAGATTTGAGCATCTTCTAAATTCTGCTCACCCTGTGACTCTGTTTTGCCAGTTGTTCATTTGCTTTCTGCAGGCAAAGCAAATTCAGGAAATTGTCTCAGACTCTGTGTCTGACAGATATGTTTGGATCTCACCCTGACAGGTTGTGGTGGTTGGAAACCCCGCAAACACCAACTGTCTGATCGCCTCCAAGTCTGCTCCATCCATCCCTAAAGAGAACTTCTCCTGCCTGACCCGACTGGACCACAACAGAGCCTGCTCCCAGGTACATGTGTTTACAATTTACTATTGTTTTGTTTACAATATACATTTGTATAATACAGGACAACCTGCTCACATCTCCAACCAGCTGTTGACCACACATCACTGAGGCAATTAAACACTCATCCTGCTGGGACAGTTTCTGTGAGAAACTCTTAAATCAAGCTGACGAGAGTTGTCATCATGAAATTATTTTGAATTGTGAACTATAGTAATGCATAAAATCCTATCTGACGTGACTGTAGTTCGTCTCTGCCCTAAATATGTCCGGACATGCTTTAAACTTGTTTTGTTTTTTGGAGTAAACCGTATTATAATATTGTGATGTACATTAAGATCTGAAACTGACATTTGTCTTTGCAAAGACAGCTGAACAATATCACGCACAAACAAGGGCCCAGAACGTTTAGTTGCACAAAGTGTTTTTTCAGGTGCTCAAACTTTCCTTTGGTTCGATTCTGTCAGATGGAAAAATACACTTAAGTTCCCCAGTAACAGTTTGTTTTGGGTTTTTTTGCTTATATTGATAAAAGATTTTATATCGAATAACCACTAACTGGAAAACGCACCATTAATTATAGTGTTGACATATCATGGTTACTATTTTAAAATACTACTTCTGTTTTTGTTGTTGTATTCTCTCCTGAAGGTGGCGATGCGCTGTGGCGTGTCCTCTGACCAAGTGAAGAACGTCATCATCTGGGGCAACCACTCCTCCACCCAGTACCCCGATGTCCACCACGCTAAGGTCAACCTCCAGGGAGCCGAGACGGAAGCCTACCAAGCCATCAAGGACGATGCCTGGCTCAGAGGAGACTTCATCTCTGTGAGTTATTGACTCCATGCCAAACATAACAAACAGACAGAAACTTTGTTCTAATGTGAAACCTTCTCCTCTTCATCCTGCAGACAGTGCAGCAGCGTGGTGCTGCTGTCATCAAGGCCAGGAAGCTGTCCAGTGCCATGTCTGCCGCCAAGGCCATCTGTGACCACATGAGGGACATCTGGTTTGGCACCAAGGAGGTCAGTGTGGATACAGAGATTAATCCCAGCTCAATTTTATTTTATTTTTTTAGTGTTTGACAATAATAAGAATCCCGATGGTCAGAAAGGTAAGTCCTCATCTTTAGACCTGTAAGATCACATCAAAAAAGCTTTTTCTTTTCTTTTTTTCCAGACAAGTTGCTGAGTTTGTAGTCTTCTTTTATACATTTCTGCTTACATGTTATTGATGCAAACTGATTGAAACTGTTACCTGTCTTCAAGGGTGAATTTGTCTCCATGGGTGTCTATGCTTCTGGAAACTCCTACAACATCCCAGAGGACTTGATCTATTCTTTCCCAGTCCAAATCAAGGTGAATACATGCTGGACCGTAAAATAGGTCCAGATTAGGAAGTAAATGGTAAATGGCCTGTATTTATATAGCGCTTTACTAGTCCTTACGGACCCCAAAGCGCTTTACATATCCAGTCATCCACCCACACATTCACACACTGGTGATGGCAGCTACATCGTAGCCACAGCCACCCTGGGGCGCACTGACAGAGGCGAGGCTGCCGGACACTGGCGCCACCGGGCCCTCTGACCACCACCAGTAGGCAACGGCTGAAGTGTCTCGCTCAAGGACACAACGACCGTCTCGGTCGTTGTGTCCTTGGGCGAGACACTTCAAGCCGGGGCTCGAACCGTCAACCTTCCGATTACAAGGCGAACTCCCAACTCTTGAGCCACGATCGCCCCAAGTGACTGTTCAAAATCTGTCCAGGTTCTTGTGTTGGGCTGGTTTATATACAGGCTACATACATCTGTCTATATAAACAGCTGCTGCAGATCATTCCCACACTCCTGCTGCTTTATGGTCCTTAGATAACATTGTTTATTTAGCTTAAATAAACAATGTTAGTGCTTGTAAATCTGTAGCAAACCGATTTGTCTTTTCAACAGCATGTCCACCTGCACTCTTCTGCCTCCATCGGTTCAGAAAATGAACATGGCCCAAACTCTTTAAGGTTGTTGAGGGTGTATTTCTTTTTGCCTGGGCATCAAGCAGTTTGTCAGCGTTAGCAAGTAAGCTGATGTTAGCTGATATCAGCTAAAAAGAAGAAAAAAAACATGCTGTAAATATTAAAGCCTGTCAAACAGCAGAATACTGCAGTGGACATCGACGGAACATTTATCTCACTGAACGGATCTTTTGGTTTTCGTGATCAAACGTGATTCTGGCTCATGTTACCCAATGCTTAACCAAAATCAGATTAAAGTGGTTGGCTAGCTTGCCTAATTACTTAACAGCTGCAAAATGAACGTGTGCCCCTTATCACATTCATGTAAATTTAGTCGGCATTATAACTGGTACTTGTATATAAAGTGTATATACTCGTCTCCCAGATGATGTATAAGATACATTAGTGTCCAAAACTGTAGGTTAGTCACATGTAAGTCACTTCATGCTTTTAGTCGATGTTTGTCGCACAGTAACAATAACAGTGTAACAACAATGCTCTTTTGCTGACAGCCTTAGTTGAAGATGAGTTTGGACAAAATGCATTAAATCTCATAGCTCGACCATTGACTCTTCTCTCTCTATCCACAGAACAAGACCTGGAAAGTGGTCGATGGCCTTCCCATCAATGACTTCTCCCGAGCCAAGATGGACGCCACAGCGGCAGAGCTGGTGGAGGAGCGAGACACTGCCCTGGATTTCCTCTCCCAGTGACTGTCACGCGCCGGTGTCCAGAATTTAGTTCCCCCAAAGGCGCGCTGCTCTCGGCTCTGAGATTCCACCATAATAAACCGTCCAAGCTGGCGCCCGCGTGTCACCTCTGTGTGTATGTGTTTATGCGTGTGTGTGAGTGAGTGTGTGTCACTTGGCCACTTCAGGTTTTCAGAAAACCTGTTTAATGAACATAGCCTGGCCTCCTACATCTGCAAGACACTGAAAAATGTCTGTGGTGGTAGATAACACGCAGTAGCTGTCCAGAAACTGTAACGGAACATGTCACCAATAAAGCAAGAAACCGACCAAATCAGGCCTCAGTTGTGCTTCTTTCATGTTTAGGAGTCTCAGCAGTGGATACAATACAGGTTTTAAACTTTTCTTTAAAGACTGGGGTTAAACTATCATACCCACCTGGATCTGTTATAATAGATGGTCCACTGTCAGAATACAGTCTGAAAGACACATGAATGCAGTATAGGGGACATTATGTGCAGCACAACCTTTTAAAATATTATTGATATCTTTTCTATATCTCAATCTTGTAAATCAACTTGCAGTGATGTGTGGGAAATGAGCACCAATATTGGAAAGTTTTAGCCAGTGTCTACCTTATATGACACTATGTCATTATAAGGTAGACACTGCATAGTGTGGTGTTTTACCACTCTGAAAACCTCAGAAGGCAGAACAAAGCTCAACCCAGGTGGTGATGATACCTTTACTTTGTGATTTCTATTAAATCCTCCAGACAGTTGCAGTAAAAGCCTATTAGCCACAAGAGGGCAGTATCAATCTGCACATAAACAGCTGAGGATTTTTTTGTGTTGCGTTCAGTTAATAATTTATAATCAGACTCTTCCTGTTTGCAACTAAATTAATAGGTAACTATAGGGTTTCAATTGTATTACCAGTGTTTATATAAATGAAACCTTTTTTTTTTTTTATCAACAATAGAAGATTTCTTTTTCTTTTTTTAATAGAAATGAATACAATACAAATAAAACCAGAGTAAGATATGTGGAAACAGGAGATCAGTAATGAAGGCTTGTTAACTTCAAAAGAATAAATGGCAGTTATACTAAAGCTGTTTTTGTTTTGTTTTTGTAAAATTAAGCACTGGCCTACAAAAGACAGAGAGACAGATAAATGGATCAATTTAAATATCCACCAGCTCCTTTTAAAAGCATGCATTCCTCCCGTTATAACCATAAATAAATAATATAAAGAAATGGGGCTAAAACCTGCAGCAAACAGCATAAAAGTTTTAGATGTGACAATTTTGGGGGCTTGGGGACGTAAACAGGGTTTTCTTGGTTTTCTTTGTAGAGTTTTGCAGTTTGGTGGATCTATCTGTAGAAAAAGGAAGAAGGGTTAATGGCCAGCAGCTTCGATTGACAGGCGTTTTTAGCCAATCACCACTTGGCACTAAAGGGCGCACCGTTACGTCACTTACCATCCCGGCTCGTGCTGCTGGTTGTGGCTGCTGTCAGCTACAAGCTAAAGGCAGGATGACGACACCTTTTAATGTTATTTGTTTTTAAATTAAAATGAACTCCCCGGTCTGAGCCCTACTCGATCCCCGTCTGAAGTTGTCCGTGTTGTTCTCGGGTGTGTTTTGAGGCCCTTCCGTTACTTTGACAGTGTTCAGGTGAGTAAGAGCTCAGTGAGAGCTGTGGCTGCTTTGCACGTTGGTCAAAACGAGTGTTTGGAGAAGCGTAAATGAACATTGAAAAGCGCTCAAACACGAAACTGCTTCTGCCCTGTGTGTGCGCGCTGAACAGAAACGTTTCACCACGGTCTTCACACACCCTACAGCCAAATGGACACAACAATCTGCAGCTGATAGCTTTAGTGAATTTTAAGCAAACGTTGCAGTTTTTTCTTTGTGGTGCAATGATACGTGCCTTTACGTTGTGCCAGCTGGAGTGGAATCTCAACCTTTGACCTTTAAACAGCAGCGTAAAGGTCAGGGTAAAGGTCACCATTAAAGCTTGCAGGTGATTTCAGCAACAAACCACTGATAACTTGGGAAACCAACTAAATGGATTATCTGAATGGAAGAAATATAGCAAAACCTCACATTTAAAAAGGTGAATTGATTTTTTTATTAATATTTTATTTTCAGCATAGCGTTTCTACACGTACCAGTTTTCTTTAGAAGCATAAATTATTTCTGTTTGCACACAATAAAATAGAATAACGACAAAAAAGAATTGTCAACAATATTAGCCCCCTGAAAAACTGGACTAGCATGAAGTACAGCTGTGCAATGAAAATGCTTCATCTCTGTAATGCTCAAAGCAAAATTGAGTTTAATGTGAAGGATAACTTCCAACTTACACACAGTATAAAAACTTAAGCAAGGGTTTGTCACTTGAAAAAACATGCTAAAAAAACATTTTAGACTTTTTCTGTACACCGTATAGAAAAAGCCTGACAGAGATGAAAAGTGGATGATTTCAAACATGCTGAAAAGAAAACTAGTGAGAGAAGTGGCTTAAGACTCCAGAACCACTACGAAGACAGCAATGACTGACTTCCCTGTCAGAAATTGTAGTCTTAAAGAAGGTCAATACCAGAACCTTTTACACACCAAGAAAAACTCCACTTCTGCACAAGCAGGGCTCGCAAAATTTCAAAATCCCTGGTAGCCCTTCGGGCAGGGACTCTTCAGTTTTTGGTAGCCCAAAATAAATTTAAGTAGCCCGAATAAAAAAAGAGAGCAATTTTTTGATTGATGTTTTGTTTCCTGTTTTGTTTCCGTATAATATTGTAACGGAAACAAAACATTAATCAAAAAATTGTTGAAACACAAATTACAACATTGTATAAAAATTACAATCATCAACTCAAATACTTGGTTCTAATTGAACAGAAATTTCTATGAACTTGTAAGAACTGTGTAGGACATGAATCAGTCTGTGTCAGATCCTGAATTTGAAATTTCCACTGAAGTCACGGGTAAGAGGCAAGTGGAACCAAGATCGAGGCCATTTGCTTTTTGAAGTTTGCAAAGACTGCTAAATTGTGCCAGTGGTAGTTCACTCTTTGCAACATAGTACGCTGTTCTAAACTGATTTTCAGGTTTATTTTTAGTATGTTATTTGCAATTGGTGTTTGTTCTGGGAAAGATATTGCAGACTGAGCAATGCATTTCTTGCATTTCTCATGGGTTCTAATGGGGGCCTTTCTTAAAATTACTGGTCCCAGTAACAAAGGCGCTTGTCGACTCAGAAATCGAGGGAAAACCAACAACACACCCGGCAGAACATTATGTTATTTACACGGGTGCACATGGTAAATGCTAAATGGCCTGTATTTATATAGCGCTTTTACTCGTCCCTAAGGACCCCAAAGCGCTTTACATATCCAGTCATCCACCCATTCACACACACATTCACACACTGGTGATGGCAGCTACATTGTAGCCACAGCCACCCTGGGGCGCACTGACAGAGGCAAGGCTGCCGGACACTGGCGCCACCGGGCCCTCTGACCACCACCAGTAGGCAACAGGTGAAGTGTCTTGCCCAAGGACACAACGACCGAGACTGTCCAAGCCGGGGCTCGAACCGGCAACCTTCCGATTACGAGGCGAACTCCCAATTCTTGAGCCACGATCGCCCACATAAGTGGTCCGCATGTGCGCATTCGCTGTCAAAATAAAAGACGCGCACCAGATAAGAAGTTGCAACGCGCGTTTGCGTCCATATAAAAGGCACTGTTTTTGTTCGCTAGAGTGGGATTTTCACGGCACATTCCGCACCACATCTCTGTGCGTTCATCATTTCTTTGAAGCCAGCTCACCTCCTGCAACTACTTTTCCGAGAAAACGTGCTTCTTTTGTGGTTCGGACTCCTGATATTTCTTTGTAGGTGGAGGAACACCAAAGTAATTGCTTAAAGGAGCTTCTTCGACATCTTTAAGAGTTCTAAACAAATGTCTGTCTTCCTCCAGAAAATCTTATGTACCCAAACACGCGTTGCAACTTCTTATCTTGTGCACTCTTTTTATTTTGACAGCGAATGCGCACCTGCGGACCACTTATGTGCAGCCCTGGTTATTTAGCTCGTCATATTGCAGCCACAGAAATTCTTTTGTCCATGAAACCATAAAGCTGCACTTTCTTTTTGCCTTATAGTCTCATTTGTCATAACTTTTCCGTTTTGTGGTAAGCTTTTCTTTGGCTGTCACTTCTTCACCCTGACCTCTCTTATTTGGCTCAGCAGAACTAAAATATATATCCTGCTGCTTTCATACACACACACACACACACACACATAACGGTCAGCGATTCTCTGCGCGATCAACCTCTCATATGTTTAAGCTGCGGGAGATTTCACTTGTCATGTTTGCATAGTAAGCTAACGATTAATAAGACGATGTCAGAGGAATTCGTGCGCAAATGATCATCACTCACAGATCAGTGCTGTCGCTCTCTATACACAGTTCGCACGATTGCAAAGTGAAAGCAAAAAACAAGCGCAAATTCAAACGCGACTTCAATATGTCACATATTGACAGTGGCTCACCGATGCCAATGACATAATTACCCAGCTACATTTCCGAAAGAATGCAAAAGCATTGACATATATTTTTCCTACAATAGCCCGACGGGCAGGGCAGAGATAGATTTTGGTAGCCCGACTGGAAAAATCGCTAGCCCCGGGACGTCGGGCTAGCGATTTTGCGAGCCCTGACAAGCGATATGTTCAAGCTCAGGACAACCTGGAGAAAGATTATGCATACTGGAAGGCCATCCTTTGGTCAGATGACATTAAACTGAAGCTCTTCTTATGTTTAGAAAAAGAAACCCAAAGAACACCATCCTCTCAGTGAAACACTGTGTTGGGAGTATTGTGAAAGGAATCATAAAGAAAGGACGTGAAGAAATTTGAAAGAAACCTCAAGCAGCAGAATTAGATCTAGGTTATCGCTGTGTCTTTCAAAACAACAACCCATAACATACATCATCTCTGGTGAAGAACTACATGGCAAAGTCCAAAGTGAATATTATTGACCGACCTGCACATCCCACTGAAAGGCTGTGGCCATCAAATCTACAGAAGCTTGAGAGACTCGTCAAAGTAGAATGATGGGGTGGGAATCCTCAGGAGGTAGATGTGAAGACATGAGTGGGCAACCCCCAACTGTGGGCAACTGCAGAAGGTAAAATAGACGAACAAACAGTTTTAGGGTGGACCTACTCTGTGACTGAGGAAGTTGTTATAGTATGAGCAATCCTGACCTTGGCTTGTCAGCCAGGTCTACCTCAAGCTTTAAGGCTTTTGGATAGTTTTTATTTTTTAATATAAAGTTGACACTAAAAAAAAAATCTGAAATCTAGAAATCAGATTTTTACTGTAACGCAGGACATAAAAAGCCAATCTGTATTCTGTTTCTTAAAGAACTGATTAACTGAATGTTTCAACGGTACACAGCGCCTTGTGACAAACCCCCTGGCAGCTTGTGATTGGTGTGTGGGGTTGGGGGCAGGCCTTGAATTAAGCTTGGGGTCAGAGCAGCGGCTCTGTGAGCTTCCTCTGAGCTGAGGATGAGGAGTATGTGTGTTGTTCTCTGACAGCTGCTCACTCTGCTTTTCTTTGGGACCATTGTTCACTGTGAGCTGACATACCTGCCACCAAAAGCTGCCAGCTGCTTCGTTTCTGCTGAGCTCGCCCCCACTGTTAAAATGACTCTGACTGTAGCTGGTAAGTTTGCATCTTGGTTGACAGGATGGACTTTCTGAGTGCAAGTCTGTTCCCTCAGACATTCGTGTTGTTAGTGTCAATAGATTTTCTGGTTTTTCCTTAAACTCTCAGTCACCAAGATTACCCGAGGGGTAAAAAAGCGACTTGAAGACTCCAGCACGTCCTCAGACATCCTGAAAGTCAGACTTTAGTATTGACACAAACACTGACATAAAAGCACCTCATACTGTTTTAAAAGTGAGCTTCTGCTGACTGGTTTGTGTTGCACTAACTTTTTTTTCTTATGTAATTCCGTATGTAATTATTTGTTCCCAAGCTTAATGTGTGACCTAATATTTGATGTATTAAGGATAAAGTACAAGCGTTTAATTCCAGAATTACAATTCCTGTCAAACCTGAGCTTTAAAGGTTTTTTTTTTAAAGCACTTATAATTTATGTAGCTGACAGAGAAATAAAAGAACAGAGAAATTAGCTAAATGAATATTAAAATATATTCAAAGTTGCAGCTGGCACCTAAGAATGCAGTAAAGAATAAATTCCAATTCACAGATTATAATTGTTCCTTTAACTGTGGCTCTTTTTCTAAAATATATTTGGAAACCAGTAACAGCCTGTGTATTTAATCTTTGAGCAACACATGTACAGTTAAATTAAATGAAGACGACCCATGCGTATGCTTACAGATCTGACTCGGAGAGCAATGACAGAGTTTGAGGAGAAGCTCCGTCAGCAACATGAGGATTCGATGCACCGCGAGCTGGAGGCTCTGCTCACCACAACCAACAAAGCTGAAGCAGAGGTGGGAACGCCTTTGGCTCTGCTGCTCCCTCCAAACATCCCCACAAATGCTCTGAAACTCTGAAAAATCCTCTCAAACATCACAGGACAGGAGTAAACGTGGGATTTTTCTGCATAGGATTATCTCGTGCAGCCCCAGAAAAGCTTTTTTGTAATTTAATACGATTTTTCCCTCTACAGTTTTGTTAATTGAGGTTTCATTTACCTAATTGTAGTTAATATGTGAGAGAAAACATGCATATGTCAAATAAGGTAACACATACCCATTACTTTTACTGCACGCAGACTGGCGACTGGCCATGTGTACGTTTTTTTTGTGTTTGTTCTTCTCATCCTTCGAGCTTTTGTCATCTTCTTTCTTATGGTTTTGTTAAATTAAAACAAAGTTTCTATCACAGGGTCGTCACAGAGTTGGTGCGTAGGTTGTAATGACACAAAGCGCCATCAGCTTTTTTGCCATTAACTGTTTGGTTTTTACTAGTAATTTTCATTTTGTCAGATTTAGCTCTGAAGCGATGTGGTTCTTGAAGGATGCGGTGTTTGCACTGTAGCATAAGACAGCATCTGATTTGCTACTTTTGTTAAATTTGTAATTTTCTGTTACATTCTTGTAGTTTTTGGGAGACACACGAGGTGACAGATGCCATGGACTCATTGATCTGTTATATATGTAGAACAAATGTTTGTACAGAGAGTCCATTACATTCATCTGAGCACGTAGATTTTGTTGGCAGAAATTTGGCCTGACGGGGGAACCTGAGGTGAACAACCCAGAGGTCCTGTAAATGATTCATACCTGCTTCAGTAATCGGCCTCAGACATTATGAAGATTTTAATGTGGTGTAGCTGTCACTCTGAAGGATGAACGAAGACAATGCTGCTCCTTTTCTTTTAACATGCTACAACATTAATTGATAGCTTATAAACCTGTTATGGTGCTAATTTATGAAGCAAGCATATATGAGTAAGTGAAAAAGCAACTTTAGACACGTCTAACCTGTTTTCACAGATGAACTTTGTGTTTGTGTGTGAGGTCTCAAAGTCCAGGGACACTGCGCGTGTGTGAAATGTTTTCAGTTTGTCTTTTAATGAGGTGGTTGTTCGTGGTCGATTATGTTTTTGTGCTGGTTTAAAGCCATTTCACCTCTTGAAACCAGCTGTCTTATCCAAGTTATGAAGGTTTCATCTGCTATGATCACATAAGAAGTTGAAATTCTAAAGACATCCCTTTGGTCTTGTTCTGCACTAATATACCACAGTATGCACTGTGAATGAAGTCCACTTTGTCCTTGTTATGCTTGTGGGCTACATAAAATATTATTAGGGGTGCACTTTAAGAAACCAGGGTAGACATGTAAACCAACCTGCAGATTAGAGCTTTAATATGATTAGCTGACAAAAACAAAATGTTTGTAAATAAAATCACCTTTGTGTTTTTAGTTTGAAGCTTTTATTGATGTATAGCCAACCTTTCTGGTGTCCGACTGACTGACTGTTTCTAATAAAGCTTATTTTGTATTGATTTATTTAATGTAGGAAGGGTAGTTTGAAAGCCAGTGAAAAATCACTCTAGATAAATGCAACATATAGACGTTAAACATAGATTCCTAATCAGTGAGTTTTGATATTTGACTTCTTTTGTTTCAGATCTCCAGAAAAGATTTTGATGGTTTCAAGAAGCTCTTCCACAGATTCCTGCAAGTCAAAGGGCCTTCAGTGGACTGGGCCAAGATCAGCCGGCCACCGGAGGAGTTGGTGAGCACAAGATAATGTTTCTGGTTAACACGGCTTGAGTTTTGACATTGCAGTGCTCTGTGCTGGTGCTCATATGTGCTTTAAATGTTCCATCTAAAGCGCAAGTACGCAGTGTGATAGTTGCACACCCTCACTCTCTGCGCATCATCTGCACTTGTAGTTTAGTTGGTTACAGTTCTTACTGTCTTGGAATAACTGCGACCACATAATTTCCTCAGGGATTAATAAATTATTCTAGAAGTAAGCTAAATAAAAGTAAGCTAGAATATAACCCATCTGAGGGCAACAGAAATATGTAAGAAAAACCTCACAGTTGGGACCTGCTAACAATCCACAGCTGCTTAAATTGTAAGGGAATAATTACATAATCTACAGATGAGCAAATGTATTTTTCCAAATATTTTCTAACTGCTTCAGTTTATATCTTAAAGCTGTATACATGTTATACAGTATGTGCAGGAGCAGCATCCACTCTTAGATCAACTCCAACCCTGAACAGTCTTTGAAAAGACCTTCTGAAGCTTTTAAATTAAGAATTAAACATTTTTTAAGACTTTTATATGCCCCTAAAAAGCAAACTCACTTACTGCATAGTTCAGCTTAATCATTAATTCAATTCAATTCATGTAGAGATGTCCTGTCCCAAGAGTTTGCAGCCAGTGTGGTGATGGGCTTCATGGCTGCAAACACCATCTACACTGTGCTTTATTCCAAACACCAATTTCTTTCACGTGTTTATTTATCCTTCAGATGAATTATATTAAAAGTTCAAAGAAATCAACAGGCAACGTTTTAGAAAGGTGAATTCAAAAATGAACATTTTAAAGATGAGTAATCGTATTATTAGAGTACAATGTTTACTTATTAACTTGTAACAGTGAGGCTAGCGCGCACTTACCTAACTCCAGTCTTTATGCTAAGGTTAACATGCACTCTCCTGACTCTCCTACACCACTGTGGCGACGGGTGTCATACTTCAAAAACAAGCTACTGCAACCAGATCTGAGGATAGTGAACGCTCAGGCCAAAGCCAGCTGTTTGTCAGCATGGTGACATTTCACACACATGTTCAGTTCCTGCCTACGGTGTTCCCAAAAATATCAGCCAAGTGAAGGTTAGGACTAAGATTAGCCTGACTGCTGGAGCATTTCAGAGTGTCGTGCGGAGCACCCACACATCTTCCACTCGCACTCCCCTTCTGACCTTAATCACCCTGTGCCTCAAACCACCGCTGTCGTCATGAGCGTGGTTCAGAGAAAATGAGACACTGCGTTTTAAGTTTACTGGTGCAAGACATGCGTAACACTCGCCTTTATATGTACAGCATCGACTTTGTGGGATTTCCATACCTTGGTGATTGAGCATGCATCAAGACAATGTGATGGAGGTTTTAAATCCTTTATTTACACAGTTTTTGACATTGTCCATGAAACCACCCTCACATTTTCATGTGTCAGTTTATTTCATAAAGAGAGTCTCTGAATGTCTTCGACTGAATATTTTCCAGAGTTGAAACAAACACTAATATATTTACAGTCATGATGAGCTGTGGATATCTCAAAGGAATATTACAGGAATAATGGATATAATTCATTTTTGCTGTTAAAAACCAAAATCACTGGTGGCCGTGGAGCTGTCCACTTGTTTTCTCAAGCTTTGGCCTCCTGTAGCTCAACAGGCAGAGCAGGTTCTCTATTAATCACAAGGTTTGTTGGTCAGTTCCCGGCTGCTGCAGTCTGCATGCCAAATATCCTTGAGCAAGACACTAAACCCAATTTGCTCTCCAATACATCCACAAACATGTGAGGCAAGACTTTACTGAGGTCATAGAGCAAAGGTCATAGATTCCTCTATAGCTGATCACCTGCAGCTGACCGTCTTTGGTCGGCCTCCAAGCTCACACCATTCCAGTAGATCTTTAAAAACCTCAGAACGTCACAAAGCATGAAGAGAAAAGCAATACAAGATGTCCCAGTGTTTGTTACAGTGTGACTTGCTATATATTTAACAGTTGCTCTGTTGTTGGATAGCTGTTTATAGAAGCACGGGCAGAAATCCAGCTTTGATATGGTGTGTAGTGTGACCATAAATACATGTGTCCTTTCTGTGTGTCACACTGTGTCATGAGGTTTGAAAAGTCAGAAGACTGCACTTCCAAAAGTAACTCTGTTCATTCCAGTTACGGGAGGTTATCTGTTTTGTTACTGTTTAATAATGGAGCCACAAATATCCAAGTAAAACCTTAAAATAGAAAACTCCTCCTGCCCATAACTGTAGACTACAGCTTCACCCAGTATAGACCCAGCAGGCTTTATTCGGCATGCACCATTTGGAAGCTAAAAAACACCACAGAGATTCAAATTGGTTTCCCTACACATTTTTTTATTTAATTCTTACTAGAAATGATATGAATATACATATATACACATTTAGTTTACTTGTCCATGTTCTAATACCCAGCTACACATATATTTGTATCTGGGTATGCATGTTTGTCTGAATATAAAAAGGGTTCAAGTAAATGGTCTTACTGTAGACATTTGTACCACAGAAACATCTCTCTATAAAAATATACATTAAGTGTTATGTTTTCCTTATTATCTGTAATGGATATATATGCTGTTACAAACATGGTCAATGTTTCAAATAATGAGGTAATACCTGTGAGCGCCAGACTGCTGCTATCACAGTTTCAGACAGTCTTTTATTACTCTTGGTTCTGTGTAATATCTGCAAGCAGATATTCCTAACATGGATTTGATATATTGGGGAACAAGTGAAAATTGTGTCCCCAAAGTTGATCTGGTCGAAGCAGGAAAAATGGGCAAGCGTGAGGATTTGAGAAAGTTTAAAGAGGGGCAAATTGTGTCAGCTGGACAACTAGCTCCCAGTCTGCAGTGGTCAGCAGTGTTGGTCAAGTTACTTTAAAATAGTAATTAGTTACTGATTACTTCTCCAAGAAAGGAATCCTGTTACTTTACTGATTACTTATTTTCAAAAGTAATTCGTTACTTTATTGCTTAGTTACTTTTTAAAAACATGATGCACAACCTGAATACGTAATAAAGCAACAGACCTTTCAGGCCAATTCTATTTTTTCTGCATAATCCATCATATAAAATTGAATCAAATGAAAAAGTTTTTTTTAAAACATTTTTTAGGTTTAATCTTTCAACTTTATGCACATTGCATCAAGCAAAAATTAAATTATATGCAACAGTGTTTGACTTGAAGAAATTTGTTTAACAGTTAAAGCTATTTTCTTCATATTCCAGCATATAAAATAAAATAAAATATTTTTTGTGTTCACACTCTTTCAAATACATGCAAGTAAAACACAGCAAAAAATAAATAAAATCAAAAACTCATCGGCACCGAGTCCTGTCGCTCTTAAATCTATTGTCACCTGTTTAGCAGGAGTGGGGCGGGTGGAGGTTTGCCCGGTGCTGCAGTGGCCCCCGGGGGGATCCGGGGGTTTCTCTGTGGATTTCACACTCCCGTGGCAGCGTGCTGGGTGCTCGCTCAATTTGAACTTTACTTTTTGTAGAAAGAAGTTTTCTTCCCTCACAGAGTGAACAGCGGACGCTAATGTTTCTGTTACTTTTTACAGAATCAAACTCAAAGTAATGTCAGTACTTCCGAGCTTTAAGCGCTGCACGATCATACTCTCTCATATTATAATATATATCTCATAATATGTTACTCATACTTGTTGATCTGCACACGTCTGTTGCCACGGACGTCGCACGCTCGTACGTCATTGTCATGAGACACTCTCACAAACAAAATCACGGTGCAGTAACGCAGCGTGCATACGGGAAAGTACAGTAATCGAATTACTTTTTGCAATAGTAATCCCTTACTTTAATCGTTACTTGAGAAAAGTAATCAGATTACAGTAATGCACTACTTTTCATGCGTTACTCCTCATTTCTGGTGGTGACATAGCAGCTTTGTAGTGAACAAACAAATCTAGCACTGATGGGTTTCACTGTGTAACTTGCAGAGCTGTTTGCTGAACCTTATCCGTACCTTATTATATATATCTGTACTATGTAAATAATGTATATTTTTATAGTTTTTTCATTTAAATTATTACAGTACAATATCCTGCACGTCATGGATATATACTTATAAGCACAAACATATGGACTTTTACATTGTTTTTTATATTATTTTTTACTTTTTAACTTTTGTTTCTTCCCCCCCCCCCTTTTTTTTTAGTTTATGTAAAATCCTTTTTAGCATGTCTGCACAGTCGGGGGGAGTACTTTTTTAGCCAGGAAAAACATTTCACTGTATGTTGTACCAGCTATAACTACATGTGACAAATAAATAAAGAATTGAGAATTGCTGTCTGTGCTTATCAGACTAAAGCCTGGTTGTATTGTTGCATAACATCCTGATGACTTACATGTAAAACAAACTGAACTGTTTGTTCAATCTCACCTTGACCTTAACTTGAGCCTCTTCACTGTTTTGTTTTACAGTATTAAAAAAAAAGCTCTACTCTTCGTAGACTTTTAACTCCCATCTTACTCATTTGTGGGATTTTGCTCAGATCCAGCCCTATGACAGGATCAAGGCGAGGGGACTACCCGACAACATCGCTGTCAGTCTCAACAAACTTGCTGTGGTCAAACTGAATGGCGGTCTAGGAACCAGCATGGGCTGCAAGGGCCCAAAGAGTCTGATCAGTGTCCGCAATGAGAACACCTTCTTGGACTTGACAGTGAAACAAATTGAGGTAAGAATGCAGAAAAACACTGCACATCTTAACCTCTGATGATCAGGATGAGTCCAGGGTCATGTTTTTGCCTCTGGTGAACTACCTTGAGGCAATTGTTGTTCTAACATGGTGCTAAATGATTGTGTGTTTTCAGCATCTAAACAAAACCTTTAATGCTGACGTGCCGCTTGTACTCATGAACTCCTTCAACACCGACGAGGATACAAAGAAGATCCTGCAGAAATACAAACACCACCAAGTCAAAATCCACACTTTCAATCAGAGCAGGTGCAGTGCGCACACACACACACATACGGAGAGTCTGTGAACAAAATCTGTTAAGTATGAAATAAGTGTAAAAAGCCAGAGGTGATTAAAGAAATGGTTCATTATTTTTTGGGTGGATGGAAACAGAGACAGATGGAAGTTACAGTGGGGCAAAAAAGTATTTAGTCAGCCACCGATTGTGCAAGTTCCCCCACTTAAAATGATGACAGAGGTCAGTAATTTGCACCAGAGGTACACTTCAACTGTGAGAGACAGAATGTGAAAAAAAAATCCATGAATTCACATGGTAGGATTTGTAAAGAATTTATTCGTAAATCAGGGTGGAAAATAAGTATTTGGTCACCTCAAACAAGGAAGATCTCTGGCTCTCACAGACCTGTAACGTCTTCTGTAAGAAGCTTTTCTGTCCCCCACTCGTTACCTGTATGAATGGCACCTGTTTGAACTCATCATCTGTATAAAAGACACCTGTCCACAGCCTCAAACAGTCAGACTCCAAACTCCGCCATGGCCAAGACCAAAGAGCTTTCGAAGGACACCAGGAAAAGTATTGTAGACCTGCACCAGACTGGGAAGAGTGAATCTACAATAGGCAAGCAGCTTGGTGTGAAAAAATCAACTGTGGGAGCAATCATCAGAAAATGGAAGACATACAAGACCACTGATAATCTCCCTCGATCTGGGGCTCCACGCAAGATCTCATCCCGTGGGGTCAAAATGATCATGAGAACGGTGAGCAAAGATCCCAGAACCACACGGGGGGACCTGGTGAATGACCTGCAGAGAGCTGGGACCAAAGTAACAAAGGTCACCATCAGTAACACACTACAACGGCAGGGAATCAAATCCCGCAGTGCCAGACGTGTTCCGCTGCTGAAGCCAGTGCATGTCCAGGCCCGTCTGAAGTTTGCCAGAGAGCACATGGATGATACAGCAGAGGATTGGGAGAATGTCATGTGGTCAGATGAAACCAAATTAGAACTTTTTGGTATAAACTCAACTCGTCGTGTTTGGAGGAAGAAGAATACTGAGTTGCATCCCAAGAACACCATACCTACTGTGAAGCATGGGGGTGGAAACATCATGCTATGGGGCTGTTTTTCTGCCAAGGGGACAGGACGACTGATCCGTGTTAAGGACAGAATGAATGGGGCCATGTATCGTGAGATTTTGAGCCAAAACCTCCTTCCATCAGTGAGAACTTTGAAGATGAAACGAGGCTGGGTCTTCCAACATGACAATGATCCAAAACACACCGCCCGGGCAACAAAGGAGTGGCTCCGTAAGAAGCATTTGAAAGTCCTGGAGTGGCCTAGCCAGTCTCCAGACCTCAACCCCATAGAAAATCTGTGGCGGGAGTTGAAAGTCCGTGTTGCTCGGCGACAGCCCCAAAACATCACTGCTCTCGAGAAGATCTGCATGGAGGAATGGGCCAAAATACCAGCTACTGTGTGTGCAAACCTGGTAAAGACCTATAGTAAACGTTTGACCTCTGTTATTGCCAACAAAGGTTATGTTACAAAGTATTGAGTTGTATTTTCGTTATTGACCAAATACTTATTTTCCACCCTGATTTACGAATAAATTCTTTACAAATCCTACCATGTGAATTCATGGATTCTTTTTTCACATTCTGTCTCTCACAGTTGAAGTGTACCTCTGGTGCAAATTACTGACCTCTGTCATCATTTTAGGTGGGGGAACTTGCACAATCGGTGGCTGACTAAATACTTTTTTGCCCCACTGTACATATGTCATTGTTAAAGTGGTAAGCAGTAAAACTACAACAAGTCCATTAAAAGGAAAGCTGGAGCGTTAGCAGTGGACAAATAATCTTTGGTGTGTTCTTAAAAAAACAAAACCTGGAAGGAAGACAATGCTGGATCCATTCAGAACATCCAGACAAGTAAAGACCAGATCACTGTCCATCAGACCTGATGTTAATATTCAGGTCTGCACTGAAAAGAAAACTTCATGAGAGCAAACACAGAGGACTCATCAAAAAGTACAATCCAGTGATTTGACTCCAGAGCGAAACAGTCGGATTAGGACAACGACTATAAGGAAAAATAAGAAAAGCAAGTTTTTAGAAGACTTGAAATGTCTTTTGATTTGAAGTACACTACATGAACTATAAAGAAGAACAGGCATGTATGCATCAGCATTCACTACTAATTTTTATGATGATGTTAAAAAAACATTTCCAGATTCAAGATTCTGAAGACATATCGAGCTATGCTGTCTTCTCTGATTTGGTAGTAAACAGACAAGTACAAAAGTGCACAAAATATAGAAAAATATAATTTATAAGTCAGTGATTTGAGCATTAAACATTTGTGCGCACAGATTTGTGTGTAGAAACTGTTGGTAAATAAGGGCCATCGTTTACATCTGCTGTCCAAAAATAAAAGTGTCAAAGTTGCTTTGAGGGTAAATTTGTTTTGTCCACCATCTGATTTTCCTTCACTTCTCTTGGAATAGAGAGCTCTTCAGTTCTTTATAGTCTAAATGACGGACTCTTTATTTTCTTAATAGGTATCCGAGGACCAACAAGGAGTCCCTCCTGCCAATTGCTAAGAGCATGGGCACCAGTGGCGAAAATGCTGAGGCCTGGTACCCACCAGGGCACGGAGACATCTATGCCAGCTTCCAAAACTCCGGGCTCCTGGACAAACTCATTGCTGAAGGGAAAGAGTACATCTTTGTTTCCAACATCGACAACCTGGGAGCCACAGTTGACCTGTTCATCCTCAACCATCTGATGAGCCAGCCGGCCGACAAACGCTGCGAGTTCATCATGGAGGTCACAGACAAGACCAGAGCCGACGTCAAGGTATGTTTAGTATCGCCCTCATGGCGATCTGGCCCCGGCTGAACAAAGTGTGGCTCGGCCTGTGCAGCCTGTTTCCCTTCTGTCCAGGGTGGTACTCTGATCCAGTATGAGGATCGTCTGAGGCTGCTGGAGATCGCACAGGTCCCCAAGGCCCATGTTGACGAATTTAAGTCTGTTACCAAGTTCAAGATCTTCAACACCAACAATTTGTGGATCTCTCTGCCTGCCATCAAGAGGTTGCAAGAGAAGAACTCCATGGACCTGGAGATCATCGTCAATCCAAAGGTAATCCTGCGGAAATCTTTTTGTTTAACATTATGCTGTTAGACTTGTTTGTAGGAGCTACCACTGCAAAAACATTACCACTAACCTCAGCCAAAGGAATCCAGTGTGCCTGACATGAGTGACACTGTGATTCCCTTTTCATGGATAACTTAAAAAAACACCTGCTCATGACTAAGCAACAATTCTCAGATCCTTCTTAAATACAACCATCCAACAAAGAGGTGCCGCTTGGTGTTGGGAGGAAAAAGAGTCGGATGTCAAACTCAAAACTGCATGTAGAACATATACGTTGCTCCTAGAGGCTGCAAAGTTTGTAACTTGTAATGTCAGAAAACTGATATTTAAGAATCAAAGTACCACAAAATACTCAAGGACCTTTAAAAACCTCATAATCACAGTCCTGAGCTTTTGTGTTCTCTGGTGTTGTGATATGAAGCGATATTTTAAAGGTACTTCAAGTAATGAGGCTGTGAAAAGTTTTGGGGGCAGTATTAAAATGTTTTGGGTGTGTGCTGCTTGTCTTTTACTTTTTCTTTTTAACCCTGCTTCCATTTTCTCAAGAGGCTTTATCAGACGAATACTGTTAATATGTCGTCTTAGGATACAAATTGGTGTTATCATACATCCTTATCTTACACAATAGATATTTTTGACATTAGCTCAGAGCAGTTTTTTCTGCACATTTTGTCAATAGATTTGGTTTATTTTGAAAGCTATTTTTGAACTCAGGACTTGTGTAAAGTCCTGAGTTCAAAAAATTTGTTCATTCCACTCCTTATCGTCCACTCATCTTAGTGGGGTGCTAAGTGTATTAGTACCACACTAAGATGAGTGGACGATAAGGAGTGGAATGAACAAATTTGATTATGAGCCTGTTGGAACTGTTTTTCCTCCTATTGACTGAAGCGCTCCATCTCTCTGTAGACCCTGGATGGTGGGCTGAATGTCATCCAGCTAGAGACAGCTGTGGGTGCTGCCATCAAAAGCTTTAACAATGCCATGGGTGTGAACGTACCCCGTAGCCGCTTCCTGCCCGTGAAGACATCATCTGACCTGCTGCTGGTGATGTCCAATCTGTACACCCTGGACGCCGGCTCTCTCACCATGAGCAAGAAGAGAGAGTTCCCAACCACGCCTCATGTCAAACTGGGCAGCTCCTTCACAAAGGTCAGCTGCCACCCAGAAAGCATCATCTCCACTCTCGATCCAAGCCTCTCTCAGCTTCTGTACTTTATCATTGGGTGCAATAAGGAATTGACAGGTTTAATCACGTTATATTTCTAATTAAATCTAACTACAAGTTAACTAAAGGAAAAAAAAAATCAGTTCTCAGGAAATGGAAAGATAATGTTTTCAGCTACAACATCATGACCTGCTTGCTGCTCAGCGTAGTGAGAAAGTAGGAGCATGTTTCAGTTTTATTTAAATAAGTCTGAACAGTCATCTGAAGGTGTTTTATGTTATAATGTTAGAGAGCCTAAATAATAAAATCAGGGTTTGGTTGCTTTTTGCTTTGTTGCTCCACAGGTTCAGGAGTTTCTGGCAAGGTTTGAAAACATCCCTGACATGTTGGAGCTTGATCACCTCACTGTGTCTGGAGATGTCACCTTCGGGAAGAACGTCTCTCTCAAAGTAAGCAACCGCTCCAATAACTGAGGCACAGTTGAACAGCGCCACCTACAGGCTTAAATCAAATACTTCTACAGAGCATTATTTCAGCTCTCTGAATTGAATTAACGTCGAGCCTTATTCGGGCCTACAGTACTGTTCCAGAAATTAGAAAGGAATTCCACCTTAAACATTTCATTTATGTCCCATGTTAGACAGAATAACGAGCAGCTCCTTCACTTTCTAACTTGACTAACCATTGTGAACAAATTGATTGAAATTTAGAGCAAATAGGTAGTGCATACACAGAATGTTTAGTTCACCTTTTAACATGTTTGCTCAAAGAAAGACCAGCTTAAAGATTTTTAGCCAGACTCAACAGTTTTCATGGAGCTTATCCCAGCTGCCACAGGGCGGGAGGTGGGATACACCCTGGACAGGTCACCAGCCTGTCAGGGCTACTCAACTATATTTTTTAACAATAACCTTTGATTTCGAACAAAGGTTGCAAGAATACGTGACATTTCTGTCAGTTTTTCACTCGTTAATCGTTTTATTCATCAGGGTACTGTCATCATCATAGCCAATCATGGTGACCGGATAGATATTCCTGCTGGAGCCATGCTGGAGAACAAGATTGTTTCAGGAAATCTGCGGATCCTTGACCACTGAGGCCTTCTGGGAAAAATGCTCAAAGCCATTTGGATCTTAAAGATGACTTTTAAGAGATTCTGTTCTTCTGATGAACAGCAGGGTTGTTACAGCTTTTGTTTTAAACAGTTGTGTCAGTGTAAAGTCAGCCTGAAAAGGTCAGAGGTCAAATTCATCGTGCTTCCAAATTTCTCCAGCACTGTGTAGAAGAAATTTGCTGTTACTGCAAGACAATCACTGTAAAGTCTGGCTCACTGTGGTCATCTTTTTTCTTGTGTCAATAAAAAAGTGCAGTACGGGTCAGCAGAGCTTCCTGTGTTTTGTGGAAACGTCGGACTCATTCTTTATTTGTTTTATGTTTTTTTGTGTACAAGGTGAGATCAGAAAGTTCTGTGAACAGGCCCAGAAAAATGAAAATGATGGCTGATCTCACAGCGCCTCTGTGCTATTCTCAGAGTTGCTGCTACTTCTAATCACTGCTGCATCCCTTTACTCCTGCATCAATGTGTTGGGTTTGCTCAAAAACATACAAAGTCATTTGGATCTTATAGGTAGACAGGAGCATTAAGAGCTGTGACCCCATTAGCATATAAAGTGATTAAACCTGTCAATTCCTTATTGCAGCCAACGATAAAAGATCAGTGAATAATTATGCTCCTGGTCTTGCTCGTCACCTGACACTCGGCCTTAAGATCAAACAGACTTAAAACCCGTTTGATCTTAGTTGCAGACTCAGATTGGATCACTACTGATGATCCTCCTCACAAAACTCACAAATGATCATTTCATCACAGAGCACACAGTGTTAAATGGTCAGAAGAGAGATTCGTATATACTAGAATTCATGTTTTTGTACCCAAATCAAAAAGTAACTAGAATAAATAATAAAGTGCTTTTTTTGGTTTACATTTTGTCATTCAGAGCTTGCACATAACTACTGATTTTGGTCATTATTTATACTGTTAATTTGGGGCAGCTGTGTTCTGTTCGCCTTGTAATTGGAAGGTTGCCGGTTCAAGCCCCGGCTTGGACAGCCTCGGTCGTTGTGTCCTTGGGCAAGACACTTCACCCGTTGCCTACTGGTGGTGGTCAGAGGGCCCGGTGGCGCCAGTGTCCGGCAGCCTCGCCTCTGTCAGTGCGCCCCAGGGTGGCTGTGGCTACATGTAGCTGCCATCACCAGTGTGTGAATGTGTGGGTGACTGGACGTGTAAAGCACTATACAAATACAGCCCATTTTACCATTTGTTCTAATAAATAAATATACACCAGTCCCCCTTGCTGGAATCTGCTTGAGCTGCTCCTCCAGTTTCCTACCCACTGGGATCACTTCATCTGCTCCAGCTGCCTCTTCAGCTCCTGGCACTCATCTTTTTTCCATTTTCTTTCTTCCTGATGTTACTGTCTGCATTTGTGATACATGTGGCAATCTCAGCAATCTTCTCCTCCCTGTCAGCCACCACCATCTCTAGTTGGCTGGCGAAAAGCTGCTTGGAACTCAAATTGTCACAGGACCATAACCCTGCTGTTCTCAAGCACCTTTGGTGTCGTCTCCCATCAGGGCTTGGGACTTCCAGGCCATAGATGCTCCTGTACATCATCTTAGTCACTTGATTGTGCCTTTCAGTGTACGAGTCACAGTTGGAGAGTCTCAGTCTTGTTGCCTCTGGTCTTTGTGCTGCCAGGACTAGAGTTTTGTACTGTTGTTTAGGCTGGCCTGTTCTAGCTCATTGGTAGGAGTTCTTGATGCTGGGTTTTTTTTTTTAGTTATCAAGTAATAGTAATATTTCAAGTAAACCTTGTAAAGTTTTTGGCTGTTCCATCAACCATAGATATGACAAACCTTTCATATTTTTAGCCATCGTCATTCTCACTGTCTAGAGTAACTTAAAGCTTACTTCAGTGAAAGCAAGCGATACATGATCCAAAAAGCCGATGTGAGAAAGATCTAGTACATCCAGCAATGTCAAACGATCTCTTTTAAGTGTTCTCTATCCTTACTTCAGTAACTCCGCTTGAATCAAATACTTCATGTAAAATCTTTCATATCAATTTGGAAAGTGATAGAAAGGGTCGAAAATCAAATTTTTAAAAAACTTAAGTGGTTTCAAGCCAAAGATCTTACAGGAAGTGTTTGATGTGAGTTTTAAGAAAATGAATACAGCTAGAACTGTGCAGAATAGACCGATGTAGTAACATTGGCTAACTGGAAATAATAACACTCTTACATTTGCCTTAACATGTTTTGTGAGGCTCAGACAGGAAGTATGCTAGCTCTGAAGATGACAATGTGCAACAGATGAACAGACTGACAATAGGTCGCTCCATCATCCTGTTTTATTCACAGCAGGTTTGAAGGAAACAGATTCATTTGGACTCATACACACATGCTCATCAAAACCCCAAAAAGTCTCTCACACACTCACACACACACACACAGTGGTATGGTAGGCACACTGTAGTGGAGAGCTCAGATGTGTCGTCTCTGATAGTCGATTCAAAGTAGGCACTTCTGAAGCAGACAGTGATGATCGTTAATGCTTCTGTTCTCTGGCGCGCCTGACGCTGACCGCTGCAGTCACATCACATTAATCCAACTGTGCTTGTCACCATATGTACACCATTTATGCCTTCTGATTAGTGTGGGAGTTAAGAATGACTATGGCTGCACATGTTAGATTAATCAATCATTTCAGAAGGGCAAATTATTGCAATGCCAGCTCATTAGTTTCATACCAGGAGATTTATCTTGGAAACAAGCTGCTTACAAAAGCCAACACATAGACTAGGAGAGTAGATGAATATTTGCATTTGGGAGTCGAATGGTTCCAAACAGCAGCCTGTCAGCCTGTAGTGTTCTTACTGCTGCAGAGACTGATCTGTGACTGCATCTGGACAGGTCGTTTGCTTCGTGTGACGGGAGCTCTCGGTAGCTGAACAGTCAGGAAGAGAAAATCTGATCAAATCTGATGTCATGAAGAAAACTCTGCTAGCAGGAGGAGGGAGAGCTGTAAGCACTTGTTACTTTTACCCCTGTGGGGAGTTGTGACACAATATTGCAGCATCAGAAGAAGGTATTCTGGATGATAGGTTTAATCAGATTTTCTCTTCCATCTTCGCAGAAAACTAACAGCTCACACAGACTGGAAGGTGCAAAAGTTAACAGCTGATATTCATGCTTCACATCCTGCAAACTCTCTGCATCAGTTTAGCGAGTTCTGCGCCACTGTCAATCATCACAACGACCAGGATCTGACTGGGCTGAAGCAACTGCATGACCAAACTGTTTTAAGGTGGAAGTTAAACCTTTTGAAGTGAATCTTGTCACTATGCCCACATACTGAAATTAAACCTTTCTCTCAGCTACTGTTATTATTATTTTGGAGTACAAAAAAGTAAGCAAATAAACCCAAAAGCAGCTGATCAGAGAGGATTGGAATAGTGTTAACATGGAACAGGAACCCTGTTGATTTTTTTAAGCAATAAGAATGACCCCTCCCAAGCTCTCCGAGTATGCAAAAGGGTAACCTGCCGAGCATGCGGTGTTGATAAAAATCCTGTCAGCTCCAGCATTGCAGACTGCTGGAGGAAAAAGCCTAACACAGTATAGAATGTTTCCGGAGAAAGAAAAATAAATTACCCCCAAATTTCATAAGAATAATCCACATCCTGCCCTCCCACTAAAACAGTAATAATTTATTTTTTCATTTTCTATTGAATTGCACACACTGCGATGAGGTGGCAACAGTTTTTCACCAGGCGCTGTGCGTTTCTGAACAGTCTCTGAAGCACCGGTATGCTGCTGCTCTTCTCCCATACTCGCATTTTTGGTCCCTTTGGGCCTCTTCCAGCCTCAGCCAGCCCCCGGGGGTCAGGCTCCCATAACTGCTGAGGTATGGTCAGTTCTGGAGATGCAGATTCCATCCTCCATCACCTCTTCTGCTCCCAGACCTCAACCATGTTCAGGTCGAGCCTCTCGAGGCTCTTCAGCCCCTGGATGTTCTCGGTGTAGAACGCCACGTCTACCACCACCAGCCTGCAAACACGAGTCAAAGTGTCAAAGACATGAAAGATGGGGAAGAGCTATGCTCTGACAAGAAGCAGTTTATAACCTCCTAAGACCTGAACTCTTCCACAGCAGCATTTTTAATTTCTCTTTGATATTTGGTCACATTGGGGCCCGATGAATGTAAAAACAAAGAATTACCAGATTTTTTTTTTTTTACCTTATTTTTGTTTTTAAGAAAAATGAGAGCCACATATGAGGATATTCTTTCAAAATTGGCAGCAATGATTCTGGCACCGTGGCAGCTGTCACTGACACACACCTATCACCTCCGTTAATTCCAAAACTAACTCACAGAAGTGGAACTCTAAATTTGTGTCAGGTTTGTTAAGTACAATTCTAGCACTTTAATATAGCAGATATAAAGACATGTCAAGTATTCATGTAATGTTCAAAATTCTCTTTCAATAAAATGTGAAACAACGGGGAACACCAACAGGAAAAGAGGTGCTACTTCTCTTCAGAGCGAAGCAGGAAGTGCTGCTCTGTCATATCAACATACTCCAATCATTAGCTGGTTTTCAGGGCACTTACCCATGCTGCGGTCCTCCATCATTAATAACTCCAAGCCGAGCCAGCTGCCTCTTCAGATGCATTTTGAAACTGGCATTGATCCTCAGAAACAGCATCTGTATATGGATACACAACTCTCAAGTCTCTGATCAACAAGCTGTCACAGACACAAAAAGAGTAGAGAAAACAAAAAGATCTCACCTGTGTCTGTTCTTCAGGTAAAAGTTCATAAATGGCTTCGTGCATCTTTGCCATCTGCTTACAGATGTTTCTGAAGCAGGCTGAGGGCATCGGAGCCTTCACTTCATACTGAGGACATAAAAGGATACGCCTGAGGTCATGTGATTCTGTGCGCATTTGGAATACAACAATTTAAAATACACAGAAAGATTCTGAGAAAGTGCATTACACATGTCAAAAAGTCATAAATTCTGTACTAATAAAGGACAGAAATGGATACCTGACCATCAGGTATACAGTGCAAGTATAATTTAGTAGGTTCGATTATTGGTTATTTGTTTGTTCTATTATCTAATAGCAATGATTCTATTAAGTCTACATTAATTCAATACTATTATTAAAGTAAAAAAAAAAGGATTAACACAACTAACTGTGGAAATATTAGGCCTACACACACTGCCTGAATCTCATTACAACTGAAAGTCCTCTGTAAATAGAATTATTTTTATGCTTGCATAAAATTTAAAACCATTCATAAAGTGTTCTCGTGTTCCCTGCCCTCATCTAACCTTTGATAGAACCTTCTCAAACAGACTGTCCATGATGGCCACCAGCTTAGCAGAGATCTCTGCTATGTGATCGTTGTAGTCCTGCAACACAACAAACAGCCTCAGCAACACGACTCACATCGAGCTGAAATCTTTGGAGATTTTGTCATGACATTTTATTTTTAACTCTTCTCTCAAACTTTTATTTAGCCAGGATGAGGCCACACTTAAAGTGGTCATGCTGAGTGTTACCTTGGTGATGTGATCAAAGTGTCTGAGAACACTGAATTGTTTGGGCTGCAGTTTGGTCTCAAAATGAGCTCTGATGATGGGAATGTAGTGAACCACCAGCTGCAGACAGCGGGAAGCTAATGCTACAACACACACAGTTAACAGTAAAAATCAGCATTCTCAACCATTAAAAGTTGCTTCACATACTGAAAAAACAGGTCTACTTGTAAGCAGTGTGTGTAGCAGGTGTTATATACCAAGGTTTTTGGTGGTGATGGTCTTGAGGCCGACGATCTGCAAAGCTCCGGCTCCCAGAACCAGCTGGCAGCTCCGAGAGTTGAAGTGCTGCAGAAAGACAATCCAAGAAAATTCAGTAAACACCACCACTCTAAACCTAAGGCTAGCATACCAGCATGTCACGGCTGTGTCAAATGTAAACACTTCAGTGTTGTGATCAAATTGTCTCTAGGAAACAAAGTCTTTTCCTGTTTACTAACTACAAGAGGCTGAACTAACGTAGGATCGTGTGATTTGTGTGCTGTTGAGTTTCTGACCTTGAGGAGGTCTGCCAGACGCGTCAGCATGTCTGTAGAGATGGATGGGATGTCATTGACACACTGGCAGTATTCTAAAAAGATCCGGATCAGCAGCAGAACCGTCCTGAAGGAACACAAAGGCTACTCAGAAAATCTTTTAAAACTAAATGTTCACATTTAAAAAGCATTTGCGCTGTCTAACTTCCAACTTTAATGACAGTGTGAGGACAGAATAATATTTAAAATCATGAAATATGTGATTTCACCTACCCAACAACTGCATATTTCTGCCCGTTGACAAGCAGAAACTCTGTGGGTTTCCTGTCATTGGGACCTGGAATGGGAAAACGAATGTTACAAATAATAAAGCTGTTCTTCTTGTGCTGTGATGTTTCTCTGTTGCTCTGTATGCAAGCTGTGGAACCAAGCCTCAGTGCATCACTGGAAACCTCCAAGCACCTGGAGCCTCTGACAACAACACAGAGCAGTTCTGCTCTACTCCCAGCTTCTTAAGTGTAATTTAAGTCTGTCTGCATGCATGTTTCTGTCCAAACTGGAGGAGGGGGAGACTGCTGCTGCAGTGAACAGGTTTCACTGTTTTTAACACTCTGTTTCACTACAACTCTTTGTAGGTTACAAGTCCGCTCTTCTCTGCGCCTGCTGACAGACCAAGAACAGCACAAGCAGCACCAAGCAGACACACGACTGCACTTTAACATAAATTCTGCTTCATGTGGTCCGTTAGGGAAATTAACTGCCCAACCCTCACCCAACAGGTCTCATAGATAACTGCCTCTCAGGGAGTTCTTTTGTCCCCACTGTTGCCAAGTGCTGCTTATAGGGGACTGTCCAATTGTTGGGATTTTCTCTCTAAGGTTTGGGGGTCTTATAAACTCCTTGACTGGACTGAACTGTGAATCTTTACTTCTTTATCCATTTTCTTATTTTACATCAAAGTCAGCATATATATGCAATGTGTGCGTAGGTTACTCTGTAAGTAGTCAAAACATTTCAGAACTGTAGAACTAAAACTACAGAAATTACAAATAAAATCAGGTTAATGAGGATTTTCGGACAGTGGAGTCTGATACCTGGGATTTTGCGCTCTGGTAGTGATATTCTACCATTAGCAATGGAGTTCACCAGATCCTGAAACTCAGCAGGAACCTCAGCCTGCTTCCAGCGCTCATTATCCAGCAGCAGGCTGCAGGGGCACAAAAGCAAACTTCAGCACCTACACTGCTACATTACAGGAGTAAGACCAGATACACACTCAAATTCAACCATGAAACTAAACCTTCACTCACTCACACAAACAGTTATCATATTTAAAAGCAAACCTTCACATCCTGAAAACAATGGTACTGCAGGTTACCTGAGTTTGGTCTTGCGTTCTTCGTGGAAGCGGTGGACGAAGCGGTTGGCCTGGCTCTGCAACGCGCCCCTCAGGGAAACGCTTCGCCTGCCACAGAGCTCCTCTGTGTCCCTGACAAATCCCTCCACTGCCTGTGAAAGACAAACGAACTCCGCTGAGGTCAGACGCTCCAGAGATCCATCCTGTTAAACGTAAACACAAACACTTCAATTACATTTTCAGGTTTATCCTTTTCCATAGAAAACCTCAAATACAGACACATGTACACCATACCTTGGCTCGGGCTGTGAGCACTTTGACGCAGCGGTCATGGCTGATGTCGGAAGCCGTGTACATGAGCTCCTGGAGGTTGTTTATCACAAGGTTCAGCTCAAAGTCGGTGGGCATCATGTTCTCACCAGGCCTGAACACAAACACACTCACTGTTAACAGGCTGAAGAACCGAGTCAAAGGTTTCACAGCTTTAATCCCTCTCAGTCATTTTCACTTTTGGTTAAATCATTTTTGTACTTTATCTTGGGCAACAACACTTCCATTTTTGTTTTAAGAGAGCCAGTCTCTACATTTAATAGGGAACTACAGGAGATTATAAGCCACTACAGTCCACACCACTCTGTAAGATCTGCTGCCACTGGTTTTCAAGTCCAGTTCTCGTGTAAGTTATGCGTGTTTGCCATTTTCGTAGAATCAACTAAAGAAATAAGAGCATCCTGTGTTTTTGTGATATGCGACCAGTAACAAAGTATCTAAAATGCAGTCATAACACTGGTTCATCCCTTTTTTTTATGCTTGAATAATTCACGGGTCAATGTTAAGTAGCATCACAAACAAAAAGTGTTTTTCACAACTGAAAAAGAGAGAAAAAGCACCCAATGTCTAAAGAAAAGCTCCTTCAGAAAGCCTGGAGAACTGCTGCTCAAGACAACTTTAATTACAAGAAAATCTGTCTTGTTGGAAGGCTCAAGACTTTTGAACAAAACTGTCACTTTACGGTTTGATGCTGTTTTCAGTAAATAAGAAGACCTGAATTGCAAAAAAAGGAAAATGCAACAGCCTTTTAACCAGATGTCAGTTAGAGGCTATGGTGCAACGGGACTGCAATTACCATGATATTTTTGTTTTTGTTCAAACAGAAAAAGAAAAAAAGAAGAAGAAGAAAAACTTAAGAGTGACATACATGAAGCTCTGCTCTCTGCTGGCAGACATTTCTGTGGCCCCAGAGTCACTACTGGCAGTCTCCACCCGGCCCTGCTGGCTCCTGAATCCTGCTGCAGAGCTCTGATCCTGGGCTGCCGGCACTACTCGCTGTTGTTTCTGCTCCTGCCGTTTCTGCTGGGCATCATTCAAAGCATCACTGATGAACAGGCCTTCATGGGTGAGGTAGGCCAGCTCAGCCTCTCCCTGCAGGAGTGACGGGACCTGAGAAGCCTCTTGGCCGGATGGTTCTGAACAGGAGTCCTCCAGGAGACGGGTTTTCTGGTTTGAGTCCAGAACCTCTAGAACCACATTCCTGATCACATTCATAGTGGCCTAGCAAACAGGCAGTTGGGTAATAAGGTGCACAATTAGATTCAGTTTGTTGAATTCACACAGAAAGAATATTTTTACCTGCATCAAATGTTGGATAATGTTTGTGATGTGTGAACCATCTTCTGAAGTCTAGCAGACTAAAAATAGGAGCTCTGTACCAGGAGCTGTTTTGACTAACCTTGATTCTCTGCAGGAAGAAAAGGAAGCTCTCAAAGACATTTTTCAGCAGGTCAAACCACTGAGGGAATGTCATCAGACGCATTTGGTCAGCAAGCCTTGAGAAACACAAATGCACACATGTACAGCGAGTCTCCATGAGGTTCAACTTGGACTGGTATTTTCTTTGTTTACAAAGTCAATGTGCTCATTAAACATTGCATAAAATGCTTTAATACAACCAGTGGTATTAATCACATTGTTCCAACTTACTTAACAACGACTTCAGCATCAATTTCTTCTATCTGCACAACACTATCTGCCACACACTGCAAACACAAAAAGGTTTCTATTACATGATAAATCGCAGCTGGATCGCTGTTATTTAATGCAGCGCTTAGAAACAGATAAAGACTGGACTGTGTCAGGAGGAGTCACACCTGAGAGACGATTGCCTTGGCCGCTACGATCATCTCATCACTGTAAATATCCAGAAAATCCAGCTTCCGCTGCCGCAGCAGGCCGAACACCAGCGACTCCAGACGCTCCTAAAATCCACAGACAAACGCACCAGAAAATACAGGGTCCTAAAACACTGACATGACCGGGCAGCAGGGTTTCAGAAAGCTGAGATGAATTTAATATGAGACCGAAGAATTCAATTACGTAATCACATTCAAAGACTAAAAACGAATACTGATACTCAGCATGAGCAGAGCTGCACAGCTGTATATAATTGTTTCTGTCAGACTATAATAATGACTTGCTGCCAGAATCAGATTCTACATTTTGTTTGATGTAACTGAAACTAAAAGCAGAAGCACATTCGAAATGACAAAGAAATATAATTTAGTCTTTCGATATTAAGCATCACACTGATGACAGGAACAGAAACGTTGATGTTTTGTGTGTGTAGATGTAGCAGGAATACTTATATTTATCATGTATACAGAGATGCATGCAAATGTAAATGGCAACCGCACATTCCCCAACAGTTGTTGTTGTCAGTCATCTTCTAAACATGACCATCCTGAAATCTATTAGACCCTTTGTGTTGAAGGTGATTGTTCAGACCTTCTCCAGAACCTGTGGCTCATCTCTCAGGCTGCGGTTCAGGTCACTGTGAGCGTACATACTGAAGTCCTCCACCATCATCTTATCAATCAGCTTCTCTAGCTCGCACAGCTGGGAGCCCAGATGTCTGAGAGATGCAAACACAGCATTGTACAGCTGCTCTGTTGGCTGCTTGTAGAACATCAATTTCAGACATCACAACAAAAACTATCCTAGTAAAACTGATCCAGTAAACACACTCTCACCTGAAGCTGTGGATGCCCTGCAGCTCTTGCTGGAGCACCTCCTTAGTGGTGGCGATAAGTTCCAGTGCTCCAACAAACTCAGAGGTGGAGAGCAGCAGCTGTACAGTGGGCTGTGTCTGATGCACTGCGGCCATCAGCTTCAGCTTGTTGTGCAGCTTCACGCAGTTGTTGCGAGTCAGGGCGGTGCAGAGAGCCTGGAGAGGTCCTTGGCACATGACCTGGTCCATGGCAGCTGTACGGCCCCGAAGGACGGCCACGGCATGCTGCGTCTCCTGCAGCTGGTCCTGCAGCTCGTGCTGCGACGACATAGCATGGAAAAACGCTTCGGAACGCAGCGAGATCTGTCGAGCAATGCTCACCTCCACCACATCTAGGTAGTGGCTGAGCTGGAGGAAAAAGAACATCATTTGATTAACTTCTACATATGAAGGTTGCTGGTTTAACTGATCTAATGACTGATGAGCACAAAAGTGCAAATCAACAACTATCCTGTTTGATTAGGATCCTGTTAACTGTAAGCAGTTAATCACATGACACATGACCGATACTAAACCTCCACTGCGGTTATATTCTACTTGTCATAAGTTTTAAATATCTTCAGGTAAATTAACTGAACAATAACAATATGCATTTCATCCTTAAATATATAACAACAGACGTCTAATTTCTGTGTTTAGATCAAGTCCATCAAATACAATTATAAATAAATTACAATTATCCATCATTTTTCTTAACCTCTCCAGTCAACACCAACCAGTGTCCTTTTAGAAATCATCTTGGTAACACCTCAAGGTAATTAACTTATAGAATGTATCTACAGGAACTTTAATTTCACTGCTCATCAAAAGTGACTGGACCGGTGAGTCTACAACTCCTGCTAGCTTTCCCTAAAATAAAGATTGAACGATATATTACAAAATTTCCTGGAGTGCCACGTGTCTTTCTTGTAAAACTGAGAAAAGCAGAAAATACTCACAGATGTAGAAGCTAAAGGGATTTAAACAAGTATTTAACAAAATTGCTACTAAAACTTATTAGTATTATTATTTTTAAGTTCCTTTTGTTCTTTTGTTATGCTACAAGGCCCCAACACCAAACTACCTCTTACTGGTCAGTGGTTGCTTCTTGTTTAGGTTGTGATTAGCTGTTTAGACAGATAAACATGCCGGTGTCAGAGCCAAAACCACTGTTTGTGGATGTGTAAAATTCAACACAAACAGCAGGGGGGGGCAGGAGCACCCTGAATTCAGCCCTCTGCAGGTTGATCATTTTCATTCCCATTAAACAATCGCATCCTTTATTCCTTACATTTCACAGTCCATATCAGTACAGATACTCAGCATGATGCTTTTCTCCATTGTGATCTGATGCGTTTTCAAAGGAACACTATATAACTGCCTTGGAGTGTTACCAAGATGGTTTGAAAGGAACACTTTGAAAACACATCAGTGCAGGTTTACTCTCGATCTACAGATCGCCCTCCCTGGGTGATCTGTATGTGTTGATGAGAATTCACCTTTTCCTGGAGCAGTTTGGAAGAAGCCACGTCTCTGCTGCTCTTCCCCCCAGCATTGTTAAAGTGTGACCAGGGAAGGACCATGTTGAAGGTAGCCGGGTCCTCAAGAGCAAAGTCGGGCTTCATGAAAATCTGACAATATAAAGCACAGTGAGACAGTGAAGCAGCAAGGTCACTCTGGAGACAGCCTGTTGTCACAATAGTGTCACTATCATGTCTAAGCTAATAAATGAGACATGCTTAGTTGCAAGTGTCAAAAGAGTCACAATGTGTTTGAGTCCACAGCTAAAATGATACAACGGAACTGCATTAGAGCATTGGCCACACTGTCAAAGTTAAAGGGAAATCCAAAGAGAATCAGACAGAATATTATGCATGTTTGCATAATTACCTTCGGGACTTGCTCCAGCTCAGTTCTGGATTTGTCTGGAATAAGCAACAAAAGCTCTAAATCACTATCGGTTACAGTAGTTATGTTTAAGAGTCAGAATATCCTTTTGTGTTGCTCAGCTAACAAAGTTTGACAAAGTTTAGTTTCTAAGACTGACACTAGAGTGTGCTCTGTACAAACTAAACAATAAAAATAAAAAAGACAGGAAACTTGTGAAAAGTGCAGCAAGCAGAGAAATGTGTTTATCAGATCAAATTCTGAAATGTGCATTAAAGGCATAAAATATTGTTTTGGAAGCAAATCAAAAGAAAGATAATAAAACCCGTGTGTTAAACTGTAAAAACCCTTAAATCTATTAAAGAGCCAAGGTTCAGGACCAAACTACGCTCACATACACTTAATGTGTGGTACAGTCAGATGTGACAGTGTATATGTATACACTGTAGCCTGCATATTTGCATCTGAAGTCATTGCGTGCTGCCAATCTTAGGCAGTCAGAGAGTCCTGCAGCAGCTGGTTAATAATTCATACCTTGGTTGGTGGTGATACTAGAGACAGCGTCGACATCATCTTTGTTGGGGCAGATCGTCTTGCAACGTTCATGGATTCGTTCCCTCTAAAAATGAAATCATGAAATCCAAAAAGGAAGTTCAGGATTTTTGGCCCAGCCCGCTCTCTGTAAAGCTAACATGATCGTTACGCACCAGGAAAAAAAGGCTTGAGTGAATCAGAGAAGCCAAGTTTGATGATACAAACTAACAAAGGTTACAGCTGTGGGTCGTTAGAGAAGAACAAAGCAACACACTGAACAAGAAATCAGATGCATGAAACCCGTAGGAGGAAGTGAAAACAAAGCTACAATAACATTTCTAAAAACTAGATGACTCTTACAAGAACAGAAATGCACTGTCAGAAGTGCAAGAGATGTTACAGCTCAATCTCACCACACTCAGCTGGTAACAAAAGTAATAAAAGACTAAATGAGGAACAGAAACCTTCTGTAAGAGCTATTTTTGCCACTTGAGGCATTATAAAAATGAAGCAGCACAGGCCAAGACAATTTAAGAATTTAAAAACACATAAGAACTTTAAAGCCTGTTTGTATTTTATTTTCATTATTTTAATTGTTTGTAGAATGTTTGTTGACAACATTAAAGCATCAGCTGCATTTCAAGACATCTATTCTACTTGAAACATGACAGCCAGTAAAGGAAGGTTTTAGAATCAGAATCAGAAACTTTATTGTCATTGTCATGAGAACAACGAAATTAAGAATGGTCCCCGATCATTGCATCATCCCTAGCGATATCAAAATATAAATAAAACAATAAAATTCAATAAATAAAATAGATAGAATACTTAAAATACTAATAAGATATAACAGTAAAACATTCACATACATTCCCACACACATGCTTCAGACCGTGCATAGATTAACACAAGAGTGGCGTGATGGACATTTTTTTTGTAGTATTCAGATGTGTTATTGCAGTTGGATAACAGCTGTGTTTGAGTCTATTAGTCCTTGCTCTGATTGCCCTGTACCGTCCAACACATTTATCCAACACATTAAGGTGTGTTTGTACTGTATCGAGACTGGATTCCCTTTAAAACTTTGAATCTTGAATACAAACGTACAGCTGCTGTCTCTTAAACACAAAGACATTCCTCACTGGGGCTGGGTTAATGATGAACGTAAGACTATCTCAAAACGCCATTTTTACTCACGTCACTTCCATAATCGTTTAAGCACGCTACTCATCCTACCCACAGCGCTCTGGCTTTGGCTTGGTTACCAGTTAACTTCTGTAAATCAAACCCTACTTTAACTATTAAACAATAAATTACTATCAGTAACCATGTATGTTACTGTTCGTATCTATACACATAACTGCAGTTGTCATGTTTCCTCCAGTAGAAGCTATCAGTTAGAACTAATGTAGCTTAACTGTGAGGCAAAACAAGAAGAGCAAATCTCAGCCAAATGCCAGAGTAACACAACCATTGTGATAAGTAACTCTGTCAACAAATGAGTGCATGTACAAGAAAAAAAAAGAAAGAAAAATCAACATGAAAACCCTGACTGGTTAAAGTGAAAATCACATATTTAACATACAGACTGAGACACATCTTTCCATCACAACAGCTTTGGCATCAGTACTTCTATTGCTTTTTTATTTAGTAAACTCCTCTAGGAAATGCAAATGCCTCCAGTATTCAGGCTGTTTGAATTCCTGAGATTTAAAAAAAGGTCCAGCTTTATTCAGACATTTTCATCTTTTCTTCTTCTATAATGCCACCTTTGTTCTAAATGGTGGGAAAATACAGCAGCTGCTCATCAGCGGGAGACAGTTGCATTGTTTGCACAAGATCCATGCACAAGATTTCTTAAACTAAAGTTCTTAGTTAACAGATGCATTTCAAGACTTCTACTTTACATGTCCTGAGCAAAAAAGGCTACAAAGTGAAACTGCCTCAGATTCTTGACAAACCCAAAACAAGAGAAACGTAGAATCTTTCTCAGGAACCCCAAAAGGTTGATTGTAGGGTTTTCACTGGGAGAAACGTTTCGTCACTCATCTAAGTGACTTCTTCAGTCTCAGCCGACTGCAGGTTTCCCCAATCAAGACTCTCTCAAGAACAAAAATATCCTAATAGCATCTTTAACATTGACTCCACACAGATCTGAGCTGCAGTGATACTGACTTGTCAACAAATCATAAATGCTCTTAATAATTCGCTCTAGGTATTACCTGAGTCATCTCTTGCAGGTAGGGCCCAAAGTGCTCCTTGGTGATGTTGGGGAGGCAAAATGAGGGCATCACCTCCGTCTCGGTGAAGTCCAGCCCCCATGTTTTAGTGAAAAAGTCAGATTCCCTTTTGGCGAGCCGAGGGTCATTCAGTGCAGCTGGGAGGTTGACCTTCGAGCTATAAACTGTCCATCGGTCGTGCTCTGCCACCACAGATGGGCCATTACACAGGCCCTGCCCCTCACCTGGAGGACCACATAGAAATAAAGTCAGTGCTTTCATTTTCTGCGGAGAACAACAACTCATAATTTAAGCATCTGGCCTGCCATGGTTTCTTGGTTTTGTTTCCATGTTCCTGAACTTAAATCACAGCTGTGGCCCAGGTGAATGCAACAAACAGCAACATCACAAGCACAGCAGTAAATCAATGCACAACATACAGATAAAAACTGCAAGACGCTGTGTTTTCCTGCAGTGTCACAAATTTGTCTATTTAAAGTTCATTTGTGTTCAATATGACAACGTGAAAGAAAGAGTGGGCTTTAGATAGCCAGTATGTAAAAAAAAAATGTATACTTAAAAAAATATTAGCATCACTGTTTATGTTTCTATGTAAACTTTAAATGACTGATGACCCTTAGCGCAGATGTATAGATGAACATCTAGATTTTCACCACCTTTTATAGACTATTTTCACTGTCTAACTGCAAAATATGTATACTTTCTGGTTATGTTCTACTGCTAAAAATGATGCCTATGCATGCCATTGCACTGAAGTCAGTCATTCTTCCTACCAGTCGGCTCCTTCGGGCAGACGTCAGGCAAAGAGCGGATATGCCGGTAGCGAGGTGGGGAAGGATCTCGCTCCTTGTGATAGATCCCATCTCGGCCTCCGCTGCTGGGACGAGGCACTGGGGAGGAGCTGTGACTGGAGGCCATGTCATTGGGACGTGCCTCCCAGCAGGCTAGCTGGAAAAAAAGATGAAAACAGGGCTAGCATTAGATAGAGAAATCATAATCAGCACTATCAACTCCAAATCAGCAAAGTTCCAAACGAGTTATGTGGTCCATCTCTCTTAAAACTTTGCCCAATCTGTAAAGAGTCACAGATGTTTTCAGAAGATTGATCTTGTAAGATGTTAAAGCATCAATAATTTCATAAAGTCACTGGGCATTGTTTTGGGGTTTTTTTGTTTTTTTAAATAAATAGTAATAGTGAGTCTTTGGGAACCATTTTTTGTAGTGGATGACTAGGGGACTTTCTGAAGTCTCATTCCACATCTCTGCAGGTTTGTGGTTTCAAAATGATGATTTCTTGAAATTGGCAGCTTTTAGTATCACGTCTTCCCCTTCTGTTGTACACCATTAGGGATAGCAACACTATATTAAAAAAAACGATTGGTGGCTGAATCTAATTAACCTTTAAATTTGAGTGTTTTTAGACCCATTGCCACAGTCTGAAATCAAGCACATGACCATGCAGTCTGTCTTTACAAAGTTTTGTGAAAGAATGAATCATTCTAACAAGCTCAGAAAATTCGAGTGTGGTACTGCAAGAGAAGGCATCCTAGTCCAAGTCTTCCCTCCTAGATATGATCAACTGTGGGGGTACTGTAGGGGATGTTATTGCAAAGTGAAAGCATTTAGGAATCGCAGCAACTCAGCCTCAAAGTGGCAGACTGTACAAAGTTATACTGTGATTGCTAAGTGTTGAAGTGCATAATGTGTAAAAGTTGCCAATCTTCTGCTGACTCAGTAAATGCTGTAGCATGGGTTTCAATGGCTGAGCAGCTCTTGTACTTGTAATGTGTTGGTGTTCCTTTAGTTTTGCCATAAAGTCTTACACATTCATCTAACCAGCAAAAGATCCAAAGTTTGATCATGGGACAAGACACAAACCTCTTCATGGTTGCATCAGAAAGAACATCCAGTACAAAAAAATTCAATAAAATGTGTTGAGCTACCTGCTATAGCGAACCCTTGTATATAACAGACAAATCAAAGGTAGCTTTTAGTGTAACTTGTTAGCTGCAGTAGAGAACGACTATGTGTTCAGCTTGCCATGTACAAGGCAGACTAAAGTTACATCAAAATTTGTGAAGGGCCTCAATTTCAATACAAGTTCTACATCAAACTGACACAGAAACGTGCCCTGGTTCATCCACTGGTGCAAGCAAGTCTCCAGCTCTTTCTGTGTGGTAATGTACACAGTGGTTTTATGGGGGGGTGGGGTGACTGGTACAGCTTTCAACAGTGCTGCATTAAATCTAACAACTGAGATAATAACATGCATTCATTTTGTTAACTACATTTGAAGGTTCAGTTAACACTTGCATGAGGCTGGTGACTTGTCCAGGGAGTACCTTGCTTATGCCCTAAGATAGCTGGGATAGACTGCAGCCCTGTTATCGAACAGTATCATTTATCATTTCATTAAAAATGCTCCAAATACACAAACAACACAAATATAGAAAAGTCCTTTGGTTAAGTGACAAATTTAAGGCCTATCAACCTCCAGTCAGTAAGCCTACATACATCTGCAACGTGGTGAAAGTGCTCTCAGATGTGCTTAAATTCTTTAAAACTTAATGCAGACATTTTCTGCAGCATCTGTAGCGAAAAATGCAAGCTGACAAAAAGCTGACCAAGGCGGCAACACCCGATCAAACACAAAATGCATCTAAACTTTGACCACATGTTTCATATTTGATGCTCTGCTGATTCAACTGGAAAAGGTACCCAGCTCCACCTGCCTGGGTCAACAGACCTGTGCTGCTTTTCGGCCGTCTTACAATTGTTATACAAGGAGAAACTACCTATAGGGTCAGTTTTGTGTACCACCCTGTAAAATTTGGACCAAAGCTGACTTGGCCATGGAAGAACTGCATTTTTTAGAGTTTTACATTGGCTCCATTTCACAGCCCTGGTGGTTAACAACTGAAAGAAAACTGCTGGTTAAATGACAGCTGTAAACCAATGATATGTTGCTGTGCTAACAGTCAGTTGTAATCTGACTGCTCAAACTGTGGAGGTGTATGACCCTCTGCTGTTAATCCCATCACACAAATGAGAGGATTATAGATCTATGCGCTCCCCATTATTATCAGAACCGTTTTTAGCTCCTTCATATTGCTTTTACATTTTAAAAAAATGCTGTCAAAATATTAAGAACCATCTTAACACATAAAACTTCAGACTTGTCACAGATTCAAGCACTCACAACCATCTTGGATCCTTGGCCCGTCAATTTTCTACCACCCACTGCAACTGCATGGAGCTAAAAATAGGAATGATTGTCCGATTCCTCTTTTTGAAGACAGACTGCTTTGAAGGAATAGGAAGGAATGGCAGTAATATGGTGATAGCCAAAGATTAAAATAAGTATTATTTGAATTTATTTATGCAGGTACATCAGGTATATAACTGGCTAGTTCTTCACTATATGACATATAAGATATGTCAAGCAGTAACACTGAATCCCATCCATAAAAGAAAAAGAAAAAAAAACAAGCAGGAGCAGCTTATAACACCTTCCTCATTTATTTTCATCTGCCCTTAGAAAACCGTTGTAAAATACTCAAAAACAATAAATCATCAGCAAATTACAGTAAAACAAGAGCATAACTGCACAGAGATATTCTTGCTGAGATCATAAAAGCTCAGTTATATTTCTATGTTGACATGTAAAGTCCAAAGAAAAATTATTTACCGATTCTTAGAAATCCAAATTATTCAGGAATAGTTTTGGACGGCATGTATGGACAAAGAATACTTGTTTTTAAAAAAAAAAAAAAAAAAACAAACAGTGTGCACCATCCTATATTAGGATCTTATTAATTAATCAGGCTTTTAATCCTTTTCTCGGTATCAACAAAAGTGAAAGCACAATACCAAGGGGAGCCGCTGTATTGAACTCGATTCTACTTGTTTCAATCACATTATGATCTACTCAGCGAGAACTGATTATTTTCAGGCATAAACGTTTCCTTATAATGTAAATCTGAAACCCTAATATATTCCGGAAATTGTGCCAAGAAATAAACATGGCCTTAATGGCATTTTTTTTAGTAATTAGCACCGTTAATAAATTATACTATAAATTTCCTCGCCCAATAAAACATCGTGATTATTTCTGAGCGGAGAAAAAACAGGTGTCCCTTGTAGTCATTTAATCTTTGATATTAAAATGTTTATGCTTTCGGCTGTCATCGTTGCTGTGCCTCCCATCGGGACAAGTAGATGTAACAGAAGCTAGGCAGCTAGCCTTAGCCTAGCTACAGTGCACGCATTGCTGGCAGGTGTTTGCATTACAACCGTTCACGCTGACAGTGAAGTCAATGCCTAACAGCAACATGAAACACACAAAACTAATTGCAGTTTTGTTGTCAGGGGCTGATGTGCTGCAGAATATTCGCGGCCTTATTAGCTACATGCTAGAGCTAACGCTACAGCTAATGTTGTCAACGGCAGTTACACGTAGACTAGCCAATGGTAGCAAGTTAGCCGGATAAGCTACCCCAACAGGCAACATAAAAACACCAAAGAAAGCCCGAAATGACAGGGGACCGAGAGGCTTCATTTGGACACCTACCTGTCATGTAAAATAAAGCGGACGGTGTGTCTTTTCTTCATAATCACAGTAGCACTAAAGGAAACGAGGGGAAAACAACAGGACTCACAGCAGTTAATACCGGTATACGGACCATCATGCACTGCTGGAAAGAGGAACATCAACGTCAGGTTCTTTATTTGCCTGTTTGCAAGTTTCAGTCTTCAAAGCTCGCTGCTGCCCCCTGCTAACTAAAGCTGAATCGGTCCATATCAATGTCATTGGTCCGTATACAGTAGACAACAAAGTGCGCACTCACCGGCCACTAGATACAGCTGTTAAACTGTTATATAAACAGTTTATGGCATATCTAATATAGCAGCAACTCAGCATTTTGTCATGTAGACATTGTTAAGACGAACTGCTGTTCAAATTGAGTATCAGAACGGGCAACGAAAGGTGATAAGTGATTGTGAAGCAGGGTTTAACTTAACTGCACAACAGAAGATCAGAAAAACGCTGACCGGGCATACTTACAGTAACAACCGCATAATTTTAATGGAATAACCTACGAGAGTAGTGCTATTGAACTTTCCGTCTTCTTATGGCCACTGTGTCCCCGGTCTTTCGATGGCTACTTCCAGCAGGATAACTCGCCATGCCGCAAAGCTAAAATAATTTCAAATAGGTTTACTGAACACGATATATTAAACGGTGTTACGGCAGTGCCTATCCCAGCTGTCGAGAGACAGGGTCACCAGTCTAACAGGGTTAACGAAGAGAGATAGACAACCTCACAATGTCACCTATGGGCAATTTAGCCTAACCCCATTAACTGCATGTCTTTGGACTGTGGGAGGAAGCCGGAGTACGCGGACAGGACCCACGCAAACACGGGGGGAACATGCATAGCATGATTGTGGAATTGAACCCAGAACCTTCCTGCTGTGATACAACAATGCTAACTAATTTATTTCTCGCTGGTAATGCCCTCATTCATTTTAGGATGCTGGATCTACCGAAGATTCAATTCAATTTTATTTATACAGCGCCAATCACAACAGCTGTCGCCTCAAGGCGCTTTATATTGTAAGGCATACTTTACAATAATACAACAGAGAAAACCCCACAATCATGTGACCCCATATGAACAAAGCTTTGGCAGCAGTGGGGAGGAAAAAACTCCCTTTTAACAAGAAGAAACCTCCAGCAGAACTAGGCTCAGGGAGGGGCGGTCATCTGCCGTGAGGGAAATAGGACCAGATATGTTGCTAAATTTATTTTTTCATATTGTGAAATGTTTTAGAAAAAAACTGTAATTATAATAATTTTATGTTATTCAGAGGTTGAATGAAAATACTAGATACTTCAGTACACCTTAGTGCAGGCTAAACTGTGGTAAAGTTCACAGTAATGCACTGGACTGGTGCAGGACAAGGCGTGATAATCATGCTCAATGCGAGGTTACAAGGGTAGCGGACATTAATTCAAGGTACTGATGCTGATTAGATGAATGAATTTTACCTTTTATAGCAGCTTTATAGTGTGTAGAGGTTGGAAATGAGCCATATAGCTTATTGAACAACTGGTTATATCTTCTTGAATTCACTAAATCAGTAAAGACCAGTGAACTGGAGTCAGATCACATTCAAAATACAAAGTGTAAATGTTCAGTATGAATCCAAAGATGTGACTTGTACTTGAAAATGAGTTTATGCACATTTACCAATCTTGATCCAGCTGGCTTTCCATCAGCTGTACTTTCCCAGTTTGGGCTAAATGACGTCCCTTTTGCTCCAAACACATTATCCAGTCCACATCAGTACAGTACTCAGCCTGATTCATTTTCAATGTTCTCAATTTTTTGTGTATACACATCTATATCTTGATATATAGATAGACTCATTTAAAATCTAACTTCCACTACTCTTATATGAATACTCTGGTTGTATATGTACAGTAAACAAACAGTCACATAAATTTCAGCCTTGTTTTTATTGTTCGCTATCGGTACAAAAAAAAGAAAAGAAAAAAAAAAGGAAAAGAAAAGTGTACAGCATGACTGCATAACCAAGAAGGAGACACACTTTAAAAACAGGCTAGTGACAAAATATAATGAATACCTGGTTCACAGGAAATGAGTCAGAGCGAACGTATCAGCATCTGCTTTGATGCTTTCAGACTAACCTTCCCTCTCATCACGGTTTTGGTTGATGATGCTGTTAATTTCTTGCACGATGAGTCAAAACAAAAAAATAACAATAAAGATACTTGGATAATATTTCTTAAAACTCATCAGGGACAAAAATAAAGTTTAGAGAAAGGTACAAGAAAGAGGTCCAAGAATCTTTACAATCAGAATAAAACATAATTAAGAAAATATGAAGTACATGATGAATTTAAAGTGACAGGTTTGGCCTCAAGATACTGGACAAATGCTGAATACAGAGCTGCTGAGCTACCTGGGTCTGTAAGGAAATGTAACTATTTCCTTATAAATAGTATAAATGTAACTATTCCCTAATAAATAGTATAAATATAACTATTTCCTTACAGACCCAGGTCTGTAAGGAAGTCTATATTTATTGCTTGTAAAAAAAAAAATTGTTAAAACAATGATCGCTGATTTGAAGTCATTCATCTCTTTAGTTGAAAAATGTATAAACTTATAGATGTTTCAAGTCACAGGAGAGCAGCTTAAAAAGTTTCCCAGATACAGTTTTGCTAGCTTGGGTTCAGAGTTTGCATTCAGAAAAAAAAAAAGAAAAAAAAAAGAGGTCACTTGATTTTGGAGTTTAAAAAACAATCCCCCCCAAAAAATCAAAATGTAGTCTTACACTCCAGGTAAGAAAAAAATGTTTAAAAAAAAAATCTAAAATCCAGTGTTTCCCCTGAATAAGCTTCCAGACCAACATCTGCACACAACTCTTAACTCGATCTTGTTATCAGCTCATTAATGCAGTATGAGACGGTAATCAGCTACAGAGAGATGCAGGGAAATGTTGCACTGACTCATAGACAAAATTACATTAAAAAGGTAAAAGAATAAATTAAGTGTAAGTAAGTTAAAGATCATCACAGCTTTTCCAGACAGCTGTATCTGGGGAAGAACAATCACCTTTTTGGTGCCTGAACCATATAACCGTATAAAAGGTAAGAATCAACCCAATAAATGCACAAAAACACTAAATTAAGTTAAATTAAGTTATGAAAATTCCCAAACTGTAAATAGTTGCATCCCTCTTTTGTTGATTAAGGCTTCAGATAAAGAGTCAAGAGTCGTTCCTAATCCAGCGGGCTTTGGAAGATCAGTTTGACACAGCCGGTCTCCCTGCTCAGCGGCTGGATGCAGAATGGGCAGGCGGCATGGAAGGCATGTGTGCCATGTGGCAGCGGGATCTGGCTCCAGTACACAGTTGTTTTTTCTGAACAAACGTGGCCACAGGGGACAAAGGCGTGGGTAGGGGACTCCGCATCGACGTAGAACCCCGGCTCGCAGCCAAGCCACAGTGGCACATAAGGGCCCCTCGCACGGCACATGGGGCACTCCCGCTCCTGACACTCTGCTTCGACCTCAGGATCACAGCGCCCTCCCCAGCCATGGTAGCCATGCACATGGCCGCAGCGCAGGTATGCCCATGGTTGCTTCTCATCCAGGACGTCCTTGCGACGCAGGCTGGGGAAGGCCAGTGTGTTGAAGCCCACGGGACACTGTGGCCGCCCGGCATTCAGCTCCTGCCGCAGGGCCTCCAGGTGTTTGACAGTGGGAGTGAGGGACAGTCCTTCGGCCGTGCGCCACAGCAGGGTGGCACCACACAGGTCGATAAGAGACCCATCCACCAGCTCGTTGGACTCAGATTCCACCTTGGAGGGGGCATTAATGACCTGGGATTAATGACCTGGGCCTTGCGCATGTCTGTGTGTAACAGGTTTGCATGTCTTTGTGGGGACCAAAGATTGTAAGTTTACTATGCTTGTGGGGACCAACGGCCCTTATGGGGACAAATTCCCCTCCCCCACGTGTTTGAAGACATTTTTGAGTCTCAAAATGTGGTTTTAGTGTCAGGGTTACAATTAGGTTAGGATTAGAGTAAGCAGCTAGGGAAAGCATATCAATTAGATGTCCCCACGAGAATATGAAAACACAACTGTGTGTGTTTGTGTGGTGTGTGAGAGAAAACAGGAGTCGCTCACCATATTCCCCCTCTGCTGAGCTGATCTGGTCTCCCGCAGTGTAAAAACATTCCCACAAACTGAGATTTCCCTCCATTGACCAGGTTTGGAGTCCTGGCAGAAGCCGTGGCGAGGATGCATCACGAGAACTCCATTTGTCGTCAGTGCATCCATCTGCCCATCCTGCATTCTCCACTTGGCTGCCTTCTCCTATGAAGAGGTCAAATGTATGTTTAGCACATTCAAACTGAAGAAATGTTATCACAGGAAATGAGCAGTTTGTGCATTCTACCCCAAGGAAGATGTTTTTAGACGTGTCAAAGCCTGCGGCGTAAATTCGTGCAGAGTAAGGTGGGTTTCTTTGGCAGATGATGCGGCAGGCAAAGCGGGAGATGGTGCTCTGAAGTGTCTGACTGTCAGCTTGGTTCTGACCTCCAGGCACAGTATCCGTAACCACAAAGTCAATGGGACTCTCTGTAGAACGGCCAATCTGTAATTACACAGAGACAAGTGCTCATGTCTTGCTTGTTTTCAGTGGTGTTCATTATGCTACCTACAGAACATATTTTGTGGTAGACACCACTTTAATAAAGAAAACTGACATGTAACAATGTCATTCATCCAGTGTTCACTTTGACCTAAAAATCTTACGTGGATCTTACGTGGTCAGTACACACAAACAAAACAGTGAAGAAGGCGCAGCAGCGCCTCTTCTTTCTCAGGAGACTGAAAAGATTTGGCATGAGCCCCCGCATCCTCAGGACCTTCTATCACTGTGCCATTGAGAGCATCCTCACTGGATGCATCACCACCTGGTATGGCAACAGCACCGCCTACAACTGCAAAGCTCTCCAGCGAGTAGTGCGGTGCTCTGAACGGATAATTGGAGGTGAGCTTCCCTCCCTCCAAGACATCTACAGGAAGCGCTGCCTGAGGAAAGCGGGGAGGATCATCAAGGACTCCAGTCACCCCAGCCATAAACTGTTCAGACTGCTTCCATCAGGAAGGAGGTTCTGCAGCATCCGGTCCCGTACCAGCAGACTGAGAGACAGCTTCTTCCATCAGGCCATCAGACTGCTGAACACGTCATAGACACCTCAGCTTCACTACTGGAACTTCAACATTATGCACTCCATACTGTACAGTAATGCCACTGTTTTGCACGTCTCAACTCTGTATATTTTATATATTTTATTTTATTGTTTACTCTATTTAATTTGTAAAATATGTGTATACACACACACACACACACACACACACACACACACACACACACACACACGTAGAAAAATATTTAGTATACACATCCAGAAATGCATATACTATTATATATTGTACATATATTATTAGTTTCAGATGTAGCCATTCTTGTATTTTGCTTGTTTACATTATTGTATTTTGCACAACTCTGTTGCTTGTGAAGCTCGCACACAAGAATTTCACTCACATATACTGTACCAATGTACCTGCACATGTGATGTGACAATAAAAGTGATTTGATTTGAAAAAGGATAATACTGAAAATCACAAGGTTGAATATCCATGTAGGGTGTATGCTTTTCAAAGTACACACCTGGAACATGTCTGTGTTGCTGTCATGAGTGTACTCCACCACCACTGTCTGTGCGCGAGACAGCGTGTATGAAATACTGTGCTGCTCCTTGTTGCTGACGGCCTTAACAAAACAAACATGAAAGAAGAAGCTCTGTTAGTGTGTTTAAGACATGAAAGAATTTCTTCTACAGCAATCGCGGGGATGTTAATACTGATGGAAGCATGTCAGGAAGAGTATTTTGAAACTGGTAACAAATTCAAGATGTTTTAGTTAAATCCTATTAAGGGCATGTTCCATTTAGAGCAGGGGTGCTCACACTTTTTCCGCATGTGAGCTACTTATAAAATGACCAAGTCAAAATGATCTACCCACTACAAAAATCCAAAACCTATACTTATTTATAAATATATTGAGGATTCTTTATATCTACAATGTATATACATGCATAACCGCAATATCCAATATTTCACAACACAATTAACTATGTAAATTTTTTGTCATTACCTGAGTTTACTCTGATGACTTGCACTGAATTGAATCAGCCAGGGATGCATAGTCCGGACAGTAGCTGCTGACGGCCAGGTTTAAGAGAAAAAACCGAGAGCTAAAAATTGGAGTTAACTCGCTGACTAGCTTGTCAGTTTTACTACACTTCGCGCCGCTGTTTGCGCATGCGCAGCGACCTAAGCGTCAGAAAAAATCTGCTGTCATCTGACTGGCTTCCCTGTATCAATCAAGTGACGGGATGGATGATAGGCTGGCATCTATTTTTTTAATGCCATGCGATCTACCAATACTACCTTTGCGATCGACTGGTCGATCGCGATCGACGTATTGAGCACCCCTGATTTAGAGCATCATATTTAACCTGCAGACCTTTAAGATAGAACTGATTAAAAGAGTTAAATATGCGTTCCATATTCATTGTAGTTTCCTCACACTCGTCATATTTAGATTAAAATACACCAGAAATGTGCCACTTTCATTTGTGTTGAACTCTCACCTTGGCAGCTTGAGGTGTGCATGACATGTGGACAGTGCTCGGTTTCACACCGTTGGCCTTATTTCTGCGACACAAAGCGAAGCGGCTTTTCCGCCTCCCCTTGTCTCCATAGGGTAGAGACCCATTACACCTGAACACAGAGGATAACGATGAGCAAAACTGCTTTATGTTCAGCTGCATTTCAAAAAGGCATTTTAATTTTAATAATACATTATTATGAATGAATGAACCAAAGACAATGGCAAATCAGAAAATCATCTCCTGGCAGCTCAGCATTTAAATCAACTTAGAGTATGTTCATCTAGAGTTAAGCAGTGAGTAAGGAAACAAAGGGTCAGTGGTGCTCCAAATATTAGGAATCAACCTGGGAATGGAGAGAGCAGTGCCTCCATTTTAATCCACTAGACTGAGGATATTTCAAGTCTACCTGAGCACTCGAAGTGCTTTATTCAACATGCCTTGTTCACTCATTTGCACAAGCACTTTTTTGTATGCTTCAGTGCTTTCTAACATTTACGCTCTGATGGATGTATCAAAGAGCAGCTTGGGGTTAGTAAGGATATCTGGTATGCAGACTGGCGCAACCAGGGATCAAACCACACACCTTCAGACTATTAGAGGACCTGCTCGACCTGCTGAGCTTCAGTAACGTGTCGGTGCTGATCATAGGAAGGAAGAAACGAGCAGTTGTAATTAACTTAGGCCACTGTCTCAATAAAAGTTCCATATAATTTTTTATTATTATTTATTTTTAGGAAAACACAGATTTAAAAAACGCTTTAAAGATTTAAACATGGTTATCCCAACTGAGCCTTCATTAAATCAGTCAAAGATACACAGGAAAGAAGGTCAGACACCAACTAGGGAGAAACCGAATGACAAACAGAACAACATTGCCGTCCCTTATGTAGCAGGTTTATCAGAGAATTTTCTCCAAGCATGGCTTCAAACGCCACCACACCCTCAGACAAAAACTGGTTCATCCCAAGGATGAGACTCCCACACACAAACTAAACAATGTAATGTGTGCTGTGTAGTGCAGTGAGGAGTGCTCAGACCTCTACACTGGAGAAACCAAACAGCTCCTCCATAAACGCACAGCACAACATAGATGCGCCACCTCGACAGGACGAGACTCAGCTGTACATCTACTAGATAAAAGGTCACTCCTTCGAGGACACCGATGTTCACATTTTAGACTGAGAAGACAGATGAACAGACCAGGTGGCTTACAACACCAACTGTCTGCCACCTATAACGCGTTTTTTTAAAAATCCCTTGTCAGGCGCCTCAACCCCAGGATGATTGAAGACCTACACAGATGTATTCAGTAAAAAATGTAATCCAAAAAATTTTTTTTACTCCAATTTCTTAAAATCTCTGCTTTAATGTTCGCCAACGTAACCATGTCTAATCTGATCCAATCTTAGCCTGCCTGGAACTGGGGCTGACGTGGTCTAAATCAGTGATCAGTTTTGGATCCATCCTGCTTTGCAAGTGAACTCCTATTCAGAAGACGGACTCTGCAGCTGCAATTAAAGCTCTCTTTGAAATACATTTTATACAGTTTAAGTCTTCAGACTCTTCACATCATCTCCAAGATGACAGCTATCTTTCCGTGTGACCGATTGCAACATGACAATTGATTCATTGATTGGTGTGTTCTATGGCTAAAGCTTTATTTAAACAGCGTTTGATAAAGTGACACACAGTTAGGTTTGCAGTACGAGGAAACTGGACAAAAATGCTCCTCTTAGACGGTCAGCCAGAGTCACAGAGTTAGAAAGATGAAGACTATAGTTTTTATTCTGAGCTGATATACATCTGTAACGCAACTGCTGTTTCAACCTTATGAGTGTGAAAGTTCTCAGTAAAGTGAGTTGGAGTTGAAGTTAACTCACTTTTTGGAAAAGAAGACCCAAAGCGTCCCTCAACTCATGGTTAACAAACTCAGAGCTGTTAGCTAAACCTGCAGGTCCCAGGTCTGCATCCAATAGAAAAACAAATAAAACGAAACTTCTCTGAATTTCCCAGAGAAACTGTTGCAGCCTCACCAACAACAAGGAACCACCTAAGAGAAATTTATGCCTGACAACCCTAGCAGCTTCACTTTCAGTTTTCTCTGCTAGTTTGTGTTGGCTAAACACACCGAGGCCGTTTCTCTGTAGTGTAGGTAAAAAGACGAACAGAGATATTGCCCAAACATTCCTTCCACAGCTTTCACTGCAGACAGGAAGCTTTGAGGGAGGGAGCAAAAAGTAACTACGGTTTCAGTCCAGAATTAAAAGCAGGATGCTGCGGTTGAGAGATTTATAGGTTATCCAACTGAGCCATTAGGATACCATTAAATGTGTCTGTTTTTTAAAAGCAAACTATCATGTTTTGAAAATTAACAAAAAACACAAAACAATGACAGCACCGCTGTTGTCCTGATGTGTTTAACATTTGAAAACACAATCCTGAATGTTATGGGGGCTCCAATAAGAGTCAGTTTAACTGAAGTTATCTTCAGAGTCAGGCTGCTGTTAGCTGCAGGTCAAGTAAACAGTTGAGACAAGCCATTCTTTCACTGCTTAATGCAAACTTCCTGCGTTTGAGATGAAGTACCAGCCACCTTTTTCTTAGACAAACACTAGCCACCCCAGTTCCGCTGTGGCTCCACTCTATGAACCACACTACAAGGTATGTTTTCACAAACTATGTGGATCTTTCTAATTAAATCTTATGACTAGTGTAATTGCCAGCCTCAGGGCAATCCAGACTGTTTAATTCCACGTGTGGTCACAATAATACAAAAGCAAACAAAAGGGCTAAAACCACAGCAGCCACCACGTTCCTGACCCGACCTCCCTGAACCGCAGGCTCACTCTTGTGTGCACAGTGAATGGCCTTTAGTCAGGAAGTCGGCAGCATTTAATGGCTGCGGTTGAGTTTCCCAACACACTTTAGTTATGCAGCACCCAACTGAATTTCTCACACTACAAGGCACATTAAAATAAAGAGACTTGCTTAAACCTACCCAAGTTTAGTCAATTTCTTACCTAAAACAGTGACGCTTATAAACTTCAAGGCACACAAACAAAGACTGCCAGGCCCTTTTAGATCAACAACAGCACAATTTGTCCTTTATACTACAGCTAAAGAAGTTGAATGTTACAACCAGGTTTAAGGATCGGTTATCAAACTCCAAAAATGGTTTTGATGACATCAAAAATATGTCTGCAATATCCAGCTGTTTTATCGTTTGGTTTAGAATTACTACGTACATTTTAGAAATTAAAAGGGATTTTAAAGAGACTTTTACCAAACACTAGCCACCCCGAGCACACAAGTTTCCAGGAACATATCTATAAGATACGGTCTAGAAATGCTTCAGATGGCCTCAAAAGTTTATCATGATATATCATGGAAGTTTGTGATTATGATATTTATAAAAAATATAGATAAAATATTGAAGAAAGTTGTATAAGTGATTGCAGCTTGCAGGCACTAAACTTTTTTTATAAGTGCAAACAAAACTAAGGATGTATCCCGTCTTCCTTTTCCAGGATTTTACTGTCATTAATGACAATCACATTCATGCCTAAACCCAATTAAAAATAAAACAGTAAGCTAACATTAGACGTCTTTGGCTTGCGGGAGGAGGCCAGAGTCCTTTACATGTAAATGAGTGGTTGTGACATTTATTAAAACATTTAGTTTTAGACCGCATTAAAGTCCCCTATCAGTTATGAATTTAACTCCTTTTTCTACATCCACTGTATAGAACAACTTTCTAGTATCAATTTCAAAAACCTACGTCGCCTTGTTCTCAAGTTATCATATTCACAACATTTTCAGAAAGCTTACTCTGACCTTGAGATTGAGGTCACTGAGATTCAAACTTGTCCCAGATTTTTTGTAGATGTGCCTCTGGTATCAATTTGAAGCTCCTATGCTGCTTTGATCTCGAGTTATCGCATTCACAAACTTAGGTGCCCACACCACCCGCCTGGCAGGGTGATGACAGTACCCCATCTTTCCACCTGAAGGGCTTTTACTCTGTGGGTTTAGAGCGAGTTTGCCTCTGTGGTCTGTGGGTTTAGAATGAGTGTGCGTACACAGTGTCTGCATTAACCACTTTTCCCTTTGACAAAAAGCAAATACGCAGATGTTGATTCCTGCCATGTCAGTTGTTCTTCATCTTACCATGACTGGGACTGCTGTATTAACCATCTCCACTGGCGGAAAAAATTCATATTTATTATGCATGTTTGGTTACTGTATGCCTTTTAAGTTTGATATTGAGACAACAGAACTCAAATGGAATCCCTCCTTACAGCTAAATCCCCCTGTTAAAAAAAATGTAAGAAAGGGTTTCCTCTTGTTAAGCCAAACACTGTGTTTTCACCATCGTTGATTTCTTGCCTGCATGTGTGCCTGTGGGTAAAATAATAGGATTTTGTTCCCTCCTTCCTGGAAGGTACAACATTGATCAAAAGCTGCTTATTTCCTACACATTCAACAGTTTTAAAAAGGATTTTAAAGAAAAAAAATGGTCTGAAGAAGTTCTGCTTTGATGACTTATGAATGTATGTGAACTCAGTAATTAACCGCTTACCCCAGAACGATGAGCTCCCCATATTTGACAGGTCCTTTGGTAGACATAAGGTGGGTGGAGATGTTTTCCTGACCCAGCGAAAACATCTGTGCAGGTTTCTGAAAAAGGCAGGCTGAGTACCATCAGAGATTCTCTACTGAAAGAGGCACACAGCCCGCCACCTGCAGACACAATCAGACCAAGGTTTATATTCTTGGATATAAAATCATCAAAAGTTTTCATGATTCGGTTTTAAAGAAAAATAATGAAAAACATACATCACTGAATATTCACTTTAAAAACATTTAGGCATTCATATAAACACACAAAGGCTTCAACACAATCCTATTCATTGCTACAATACACCCAGTGTCTTTGTACTGGGAGCAACAGTGGCGCACAATGTATCCATTCAAATCTACTGAGTGTTGTTGGGGTAATGCAGGGTCCATTTTATCTGTGAAGGCTGACTCACTTAGAAACACGCCAGGACTGATGTTATGTTCTTTTGTACTATGAAATAAACAAAAAACAGAAGAACAGAAAACACTTAACAAGCTGAGCCTGTATTCAGAATGCCAGCTCTGATGTCAAAAGGCCAAAGAGGACACATCATGATCATCTAAATCTGCGTGTTACACAATTATGACAAATACTGCACTGATCTCGACTGGTTGTCACACAGATGTGGGTATGTTGAAGGACCCCCAATTTTTTTCTTTGAGTGCAATCCCTAGAGTTAATATTCCAGCTTATGGAAAAAGTGTGGCAGATCACCGTCACAGATTCAGGTATAATTCCGCTCTTTGTTCAGCATTGCTAATATTCTGAAAATACCATTTTAATAATAATAATAATAATAATAATAATGGATACTTTATTGATCCCCATGGGGAAATTACTTGTTTTTCTCTGCATTTGACCCATTCACTCAGTGAAGCAGTGGGCAGCCCACTAAGCAGGCGCCCGGGGAGCAGTGTGTAGGGACGGTACCTTGCTCAGGGGTACCTCAGGGTAGCCGTTAAGTGGATTCGAACCGCCGACCTTCCGATCATGGGGTGACCACTTTACCTACTGAGCTATCCCTGCCCCCCATTTTAAGCAACGCTTTAAAAAAAATGCATTTTTTTCTTTTTTAAAGGGCTGTTTTTAAAAAAATATATATTTCTTCACTCAACTTTTAAGGATTTAAGGAAGAAAAACTATCAATGAGTGTTGGCTATAGTAACAGGCTAAGAAGGACACGTTCAGCACAGCTGATGGACCAGTAAACGTTGTGCTATGCAAGCCGACTGGCCATGACAGTGTTTTCCTATAATCACATTTTTCAGAACAGGGAAAAAACAACTCCGTGTTGAGAAAATAAGTACAATCCTGCTACATTAAACTCATCTTTGACATTTTACCTGACCAGCTCAGTTATTAAGACATTAATTTATGATGCATCTTTGTTACACCCCATCCAGAACTGACATCTGTCTCACTGCATTGAACAGTTTTCTCCATAAAAGTAACAATACAAATATTGAATGAGTGGAGAATGTAAAAAATACACCTGAGTGTGCAGATTAAAGGTTTTAGAAGATTCAGCTTCCATTTTTCCCACAATACAGTAGTAGTGTAGGTGACGCCATAGCTTATAGTGAAGCTGAAGCTGCTCCTCTTCCATGATTGTTCTCTCTGCACCCAGTAAAGCATACAAATGGCTGTTAAACCCTGATCTTTTGGTTGTGGGGGAAACTGGTTACATATTTGTGGTATAGACTAAAATGATTAACTGAATGTTTAGTGGAGAAGACTGTTCTTGACCTTTTAAGCTTATGAACAAAACACTAAAATTTCTGTAACGTTCACCAATATTTATATTTAGAAGTCCATTACAAAGCAGAATTGTCTACAGCCAATAAGTTCAGATCAGGCCTCAGAGCACAAGAAGAAAGAAGGTAGAAGGAGTAACAGTTAAGTTTGGCAAACATCATCCAACATAATCGTTATTACAGGCAGGACAAACTGAAGCCTTTACAGCATGTTTCCTCTTAATACCACAGATAAACGCATGATACAGCTAAGTGACGGGAAACAAGGAGTATATCAAGACACTATCAAGATAAGCTGGTATCAAAGCAACTTAGCAGAAAATGTATTAAAAGCTGTTAGGATGTGGCATTTCGCTTCTAGATGAAGATATGCTGATGGCGATAAGCGCTATTCTGTGTTAGCATGCACTGAAAAGCTGTGCCATTTCTTGCTTCCCGTCAGCCTTTCATTTTAGCACATACTTCCCACTCAGAAGCCTTTCATGTGTTTTCTGCAGTATCAGAGCTTTTTGAGTTGTTTCCCCCACTCAGGTGTCCTCATGCTCTTCAACTTTACAATTTAAGAATGCATGAACTTTAAGACAAAACAGTTACCTTGTGTATTTTCACTAAAGCAATTTTTAATAATCAACCTACTTTAAATACTGTTAGATAAGATAATCTAAAACAATTTTGCATAAATAAATAATAAAGTATTATTATTAATAATAATAATTAAACAAAAATATTAAAAAAATATATACATCCGTAAATGGTGTTATTTACCGATTCTTAGTTGCAAATATCATTCAACAGGGCCAGGACCTGCTAATCCAGGATAAACACATGCACCTGTACGTTTCTACATCTACAATTAATTATCAACTAGAGCTTTAATGATAGTGATAATGATGAATGTGTAGTACGCCACCTGCCTATCTTTAAATACACCGCTGAAGGCTGACACTAGCTATGGCTGAATCTCAGTTGTGGACAAGGACAGGGTCAACTGAAGATACCACAGACCAGTATATGTAATGATGCAGCCGTAACTTGTGTTTTATATTGAATAAAAAATTCTGACCCTTAAACTTTAGATCTGTAACACCTGCTGCATCTGCTGACTCAGGCTACGTCCACACGTACCCGGGAATTTTGAAAACGCAGATTTCTCTATGCGTTTGCACCTTCCATCCACACGTAAACGGCGTTTTCAGTCACTGAAAACTGAGATTTTTAAAATCTCCTGCCAGGGTGGATATTTTCGAAAACTCAGTTTTTGCATTTACGTGTGGACGAGAAAAACTGAGAAAACGGAGAAAACGCAGCGTCAAAGGTGTGCGCCTTTTTTGACGTCACACTGTGCACCACGTTATTGTTTTGGTTAAATGAATTTCTACAATACTGTTAATTCTACTCTCTGCAGTGTTTAAATGCTTACATACACACACAGTTACTGTCCCTCCACACATACGACTCGGTTCTGCTTCTATGCCCCAGCTTTGTTTACTTTTTCCCCACCGAGGCTTCTAGACTTCTGATTGGCCAACATTTCTGCACGGTTAGGAATCTAGCGCCACCTGCTGCTTTGGCATGTTCATAGCAGCATTTTCCTTCATTTCTGCGTTTACGTGTGGACGGGATTATTTTTTAAAACGAAAAAGGAAAATCTCAGTTTTCAAAAATACCCGTGTACGTGTGGACGTAGCCTCAGTTCATAGCGTGTGATTCACATCATCTTCATCACAGGCCATTCCTGTCTGGACACATAAGGTTAATCACTTAGAATAACTGATCTTCTGCATACTATCACCAAATGTCCTACTGTATGGATCTATCTCAGGTTTACATTAAAAGGAAAATGCATTAAATGAACTGAATTAATCTGTTGCTTCCTACTAATAAGTACATCAAAATATGTCACTTCTTCAAAATGCCGCACTTGCAAAAGGAATTATGTTGTGAAGCAGAAAAATTATCAACATTAAAAATGATTCTGAACAAATCTGTAACATTGTAATAATTATTTTACATTACACACTGTTTCCAAGTTCATTGCTATAAGAATTATATAGACACAAAGCTTTCAATTTCTGACTTCATTTGAAAAACATCCTATGGCTAAAATTAAAGATAAACCTTGTAGGATCTCCTTGCAGCTGACTGGAAAGCTTAAGAGGTAATGTGATTTCAGTGCATTTACAACAAAGCGATGTCCCCGTGACTATCCAATGCCCTCAAAAATGTCCAAAGTTTATTTCAGTGAAATGCAGGGTTGAAGAGACACAGTCACTATCTGTAAATTGACACCAGATAACAAGGTTGAGTTCTAAAGTGACTTCACTCCTCTTTCTCATGTGCGTCTTTTCCCTCTTGTGAAAGCAATGTAGATTCTGACATAGATGCTATGTTCATACTGCAACTCACTGTATCCCGCCTTTGTGACCCATCTCTCAATCTGTAATCAGCCTCAACAACACAAAGCTCAAATGGAGTCACGGCTCCTCACGCGACCTAGTTTGGGCTGCCGTTTCTCACCACTGGCATGGTGACGATTCAGCCTTGATGTCATTTGATGGAAGCGCTGTTACTTTAGGTTATCAACATCAGCCTCTTATAAAAGAGTACAAATTTTTAGTGTACCATAATTAATTAACTTAAGCGGATGGGTATCAGCTGAATACCTGACTGCAAACTACATTGTCTGCTGCCTTCTTAATTTTTAAACACACTTTTTTTGGAAAGTCAAGCTCAATTTCACTAGTCACACGTGGGCCAGATTACTGCCAGATCTGTTAAATCAAGATATCACTTAAATAGAATCTGTCCTACAAAGTGGAGTAGACTGAAAAGACTTCAAAACGCAACACATCTCACAGTCTAAAGAAACAAACACAGTCACTGACATCCACCAGCCAGAAAAGGTTTACCAACCATTTCTAAGGCTTTGAGACTCCATTGATCCATGGTGTAAGCCATTTCCCACAAACAAACAAAAACTTCCAACAGTGGGGAACCTTCCCAGGAGTACCAGGCCTACCAAAAACACTAAAAAAATTCATTGACAACTCATCCCAGGAGGTCAAAGAAGAAACATCATCTAAAGAACTGCTGGCCACAAAAAAATAAAATCCATAGGAGAGTACAAGTACAAAAGGGTAATGTCACATTTGCCAAAAAAACCATCTTAATGATAACCAAAGCTTTTCAGAAAATAGCCCGTAGACTGAGGAGGCAAAAGGAACTTTTTGGAAAGTTAACATTCCATTTCATCTCGGTATGAACTAACAACACTTCCTCTACAGTGATGTGAAACACCCTTGCAAACATTTGCAGTTCTTGGTGTCAAAAGTGCCACACCAGCAGGTTCAGGGGAAATTCACTTTCAGATCGGGCCAGGTATGTCTAAATAGCCTTTTTCCCCATTAATAAATAAAATCATGATTTAAAAATTGCAATTTGTAATTCTCATGCCATCTATGTTTAATATTACTTTACATCATATAATAAATGATGTTCCAAAAATAAAAAAGAAAGACATCAGAAACAGGGAAAATACTTTTCCACAGCACTGTACATTGAGCTGTTAGTCATTTTTTTTCTTTATCCACTATGAAAAAAAAAAACAGACTATAAAGACAGCAGAATAACACCTGACACAAACGGGTACCTCTATCTGACCACTATATTGTTTCATTACTGTGAAAGTAAGGTGTTTACAGTACACAAAACTGCAGAATATTCACTGGAATACCATTCAGGATGGCTCACACTTATTTAGCCAAGCCAGAACGCCAGCATGGGATAAAACCATTATTAAGATTAAGACAATCCTAAAGTGCAAAGAACTATCATGGCTATGAGAGTTGGAGCCCTTCTATGGCTTACATGTACATGATGAAACTCTTAAAAGAAATCTATTTTAAATTTATGAACTATGCTAGAAAATTATGAGTTTACTTGGAACATCCAACCAGTATTTCTAAAACGCTGTGATCTGTAACTATTATTGAGTTGAAATAAAAGATTAAGTTATTCTAATCTAAAGCTCAAAGGAAATGTCAGCCAAGAGTTGTGGGTACTATACAAGTTAGTTAGCAAAAGAATGACACAACAGGATAAACTCATGTACAGTAATATTAAAGAAATAACAGGGGGGTGGGGGCGGAGGTGTTGGATGTTTACCAAACCAGACCAGCTACAAGGTACAAGACCTATACCATTCTGTGATGATTCCACATAACCTCTGAAGAAGAAATACCTCCCACTCCACACACATACCGCAGATGAGCCTGCAGAACACGAGCAGGCATGTTCTGCAGATACCTAAGAGGGGTGTGAAAAAGTGGGGACCGGCCCAAAAAAAGTCAACATTTTCAGAGATCTCCTCACTCCAGTGGTAAAAAGTCAAAGACTTTCTGTTTCATTATCTGGGTGTTAATTGGCTCTCTGGTGACAAAGTTGGGACAACTACCATCTTTAGCATTTCAGAGTTCTCCCACAGATTCGCCCTCAGGATTAATATCATAATTTTTCTGCCCTTTTGTTTGTGAATACCAGTTTGAACAACAGCCACAGAAACGTTAACGTATGTAAATCAGCTATAAATTGTGATATTCTGACAATGAAATATCTCAATTTACGTAAACTGTAAGCATCACTTCTGTTTATCCTCTGGTGCAACTCTCACCTAGAACTCCTAAAACTTTCCAGGCTTTAGATCAACATTCGTCTTTGGAGATGGGCTGACACATCTGTAGGCTTTTAATATGAGGGGACAGTTGGACAAAAAGGGCAAAGTTTTAACATTAAAATGGGGAACAAAAGCATCGTCTGTGGGGACAGATGGATGCTCTGGTAGGATGGTGAATGCTAATGAGTCTGTGTGGCCAGGACAAAGAAGGCCAGCTGGGCTACAGGACAGGACGGAGTACCACCACGGACAGAGCCCTGTTTAAGACACTAAATATACACACACTATATGTTTTACCTAATATGAATAATAACTTCAAATCCTGAATTCAATGAGCTGCAGAATATAGCAATGCTGTGTGTACATTTTAATTAAATATCTGGAGTTCTATTTGTGGCCACTCTATTGTGGACAAAACAGTACGACACACTATTACAGAAAAGAAGCTATGTTAGTGGAGTCAGCAGACACTTCAGAGCCGTTTATGACACACATACACACAGGACACTTCACAAGTTACTACGAAAAGGACGTGTCACCGTAATTTATTACGAAATTTAATACCATATACGACCATAAAAGCGTCGATAAAATTTGATTTACGTTTTCCAAAACTCACACAATCTCCCCCCCCCCCAAAAAAAAACAACTTGTGTTTGGGATTTTGTCAGTGAAAAAAAAAAAGACGCTTATCAACCTAAACCTATGGCGCTTTCAACCTAAATCTTGAATTGTTTAAGAGATTGGTATACTGTTGTTGCCCTATATAACGTCATTACGGTAACTCGTAGCTAGTTAGCATTTTTCGATCGTAAAACTTGAGAAAAAGTAGAGAATGTGTTAGTTCATTAGGTACTTATTTAGCATAAGGTTACCACTAACTACAGAGGACTAAGGCGGCGTTAGTGGCGCTAACAATGACGAAAAGAATCAACTCCTTAGACAATTAACTCACCGAAGTTACAGTTCGTCTTAAAGCAGTCTCATGTCCCGGATGTCTTTGTTCCAGGAACAAACGCTGTTAGCCGTTTTAGACCATAAATGTCACAGTTACTTAAATGTTTACCAGGAGTTCGGCGACTTTTTATCGATTTTGTTCCTAACAAAACCACACTGAGCGAATGCTGGCTTAACCGTTTTCAAACTCAACTGCGCCTCTTAGCTATCAAGGCTACTGATTTCCGGTTAACATTTCAGAGTAAAACAACTTAACTTACTTGAATACCAAAATACTCAATACTTACTCAAATGCCAAATTGTTTTCAAGCTGAAGTAAATGCCAGTAGTATGTCTTATAAACTTGAACGTCTACTTTTAGTTTTTAGTTTACTCATAGTTAATTAAGAGAACCTGGTTATTTGAGATGGTTGCACCATTAACACTTGTTTTATTATGAAAATACAAAACCTGTACTTCCGGTTTTCTCTGCGGTCTGCGTGTGTAGCTGTGCACAAACAACTATGATTTTAGGTTTATGACTTACTGCAGCTGTTACCCCAATAAGACATCCTCTCAAATTAGTCAAATGTTTCCTCACATTAGGTCATTCAGCTAAATTAAAATCAAACTCTGAATCAGAATCTGAATACTTATTAATCCTGAGGGCAATGGTTTGGTAACAATCAATTAAAATATATATATATGAAAGACAGGAAATGTAACTGTAACTGTAACTGTAAGAAGAATGTAAACCACACAGCACAGATGACAGCACACAAGCATAAAACCTCCTGCGCATGAAATAATATATTTAAAGCCAAGAAGTCGGTAGTGAGCAAAATACGTGTCAAGTACATTCCAGGGACCTTAATCGTAAGCTGGGATAATATGTATTTAAAATGTTAATAATGTCTGTTTAAACGCCGACGTGTCAGTTATACGTTTTGGTACCTTAGGCTGCTGCGTAAACTTTTGGAAGACAGGAGTGAGTTACCAACTGGTTTATTTTGATTAACCGTCCCCAACGATGTAGAGTTCCTACAAGCTTCATCCTGTTCCTAAATATACTTTAAAAAGTTATCTTGGTAGTTGTTGTTTGGGGGTTTGTTTGTTTTTTAATGTAAATAGTGTTGATTTTTTTTTTTATTAGTATTTTTTCCAGTCATGTCACAACACAATTTAAATCAGATATTATACCTAAAACATCGGCCCGTCTATTTTCTTATACCAGTTTGAGGCAGGTTAACACACAGAGACAGACAACAGATAAAAAAAAAAAACAAGTGCTGGATAAACAGAACAGCTGTAACAAGGCTGGTTAAGGTAAAACGCTGTGCTGTGCTTGTAATGGAAGAAGAGCACTGTCCAACTTTGAAGTGATCTTAGTTCCTGGAAAATGAGCCATGTTCCTTTACTGAGAGTATTGGATCTGATTTTTACAGCCTATTTTGTATTTAGGATCCCAAGGTGGAAACCGTTTCCTAAACAACAGGAACAATAGCATACACTAACAGTCATGTCAGACATTACTAACTGAGACTGAATTCAACGTTTCTTATATGCAGGAAGATTAAACTCTGATGTCACAGTTCAACCTGTCAAGGTCTAAATCATCTGATTGAAGACAACACTGATAATCTTCAGTTATGAATTTTATATGCTTTAAATTGTTATAGCATATATAGCTATATGCTCAAGTCAACCCTGCAACACAAAGCGCATGTGGCACGGCATCCATGCCATCACTAACTACAGGAAGACGACACCTGCCTGCCATGGTGACGCCTCCATACCAGATGCACTGAACAACTTCTGCACGGTTTGACGCTCAGAATGATGTGTTGGTGAGGAAGTCGAACCCCACTCCTGGACTTTCTGTGGGAGAGACCTCAGACAGTTCGGATCGGTAACAGCATCTCAACACCACTACACTGAGCACTGGAGCCCCTCAGGGCTGTGTGCTCAGCCCACTGCTGTTCACTGCTGACTGACGACTGTGCAGCAATGCACAGTTAGAGACACATCATCAAGTTCACCGATGACATGAGTGTGGTGGGTGTCATCAGCAGCTTTGATCTTTACTTTCGTCTTCTTCTGCCTTTTCCAATTCTATTTAAACAACTGACAGACAATTTGTTCTTTTTAAGCATCCTCTAAGAACATTGTGGTGCTGTGAAAATCACATAAGGATAGCATGACTGGTGTTTTCTTTGATTACACAAACCTCATGCAGGAGTAGTAAATGAATAATAGCTATTGCTTTTTAAATAACTGGATATCAATGACTTTAGCTTATTATATAATATTATACAGCATATTTCTAACCAACTCAACTGTGCGGTTCAATTTCTCTTGACAGCACTTTCTTTAAAAACATAACACATTTTGGGATGAACTTAGGGCACCATGGCATCATCTAGCAGCAGATTTTTATCAAGAATGTCTTGGTATGTTTTTCCATTCATCCTTTAATTATTTGAAGTGTGACTGTAGCCTACTGCTGCTGAAATACTGAAAAACAGACACCATCATGTTCCCACCTCCAAAATTCACTGTTGATGCAGACTGAGCAACTTTCTGCTGGATGGTTTAACTGTCTGGATTTTGGCCAAATGTATAATTGCCAGATTCTGATCCACTCTTCCTTTCCTGGTCCTCGTTGTGAGTTGTTTTTTTTTTTTTTAAATCATAGAAGCTGTGCAATACTGTACAGCAGATTAATGGGACAGCACTGCAGATGCTTTAAAACCTGCCATAGAATCCTCTGGTTCTTCAACATTAAAGTAATCCAGTGACAGTTATGCGTATTTCCACTGCTGTACAGCAAACAATAACTGTTAATAATTAATTTTGCAAACTTTATTTTTCAAACTGTAAACAAATACGGTTTAAAAGAGCACTTCATAGTTGCATAAGAGTAACTCAGATTAACCAAGTAACCTAAAGTGTCCAGCTATCATATAAGGACCCCGTCCTACTTTGGGCTCCGCCTCCACATAACTTCATACGCGCGCGGGTTATTGAATTTACGCGCGAGGAATTTAATTCCGCCAGTGAAATGCAATTATTTGCTCAGATTAGTATTATTATTATTATTATTATTTGCTCGTGCATTTGTTGTAACATAAATGTCATTCCATATTTGTCTCTTCTGGTTTCTCACCCATCTAAGGGGCTCATCATCTCTGCCAAGTTCTAGTTAAAAGAAGAACAACTTAATTTGAATGCTTAATAGGACTGTATGTTACAATCCTTAGAGTAATTAGCACAATCCTTGAGTGGGTTGGAAGCGGGGGAAGCACTCGAACTAATTCGAAGTTCCGACGCATCATGTTTCATTTCATCATTTCCTTGTTCTAACGCTTTTGGCGGCACGTTTTCCCACAACCATCTTCTTCACCGCGTTTTCATTCATCCATCCAGGGATACCCAGAAGAAGACGTTGTTCGACTCGCAGGTCAGCTCCGACTCGAGTGCTTTGTTTTTATTAGCTTGCTTCAACACAGCGTTTGGCTTTTGGATGTTAATTGTCGGTTTGGTTTATATCGCATAAAGAATCGGAACACGTGTACTTGTTACTACTTAATGTATCGGTTACTCGTCTTTTAACTTGCTGGGTAAATTTAAATTCATCAAAACAATTAAAGTTGGGGTTAATTAAACTCAAACGCAGCTTCCGTCGCTAGAATAACGAGACACATATATTTATTCAAAGTTAATATCACTTTAATGATCCATCCTCTAAAGTTTCTTTAGTCAGGCAGTTGTTACAGATATTTAAAAAAAACAGCAATGTGCTTTAATCCGTTGAACATGTATTATGTTCCTTTAAGTAGATTAAGAAATAAAGTAGAATAATGTGATAAGACAACATGTGGAGATGTGACGTTAAACCATATTAATGACGCAAGTCGATGTCTCACAGCCAGTCTCGGATGGACAAACCCTGCGGCATGGGGTGGCATGTGCCACACTACAATGATGTCTTGCCACCCTAGTTTTGCATATGACAGTGTTGTTTATTAAAATAAGATAGCATTAACACCTTTAACTACAGTTAACACGAAATATAAATTCTCAAACTGAACATATTGCATAGCGTTACCCCCACCCCTCCATCATTAACACGTGGTTCAGCCCCAATAGTGCGGACAGACGTTGTGCCAAAAAGTGTTGCCTGCCAAAAACTGATTTCCAATGTTTCCGTGTGTTTTTTATGTGTAATATCTTTACGTATGTTGGTAAATAGACTTCGGTGAACAAGGTTTACAACAGGGTTATATATAAAATGTATAAATTACCTGTTTGTCAAGTATCCTTATAACTCTGTGTTATTGTACTTACATTATAACCAATCCGGTCCTTTTTGTCCACTTGATTGTTACAGGGATGTTGTTTGTGGCCCATGATTACTTGATGTCATTCATGAGGGTCAATTTTGACACGTTTTACATATTATAGACCAACAACTTATTTATAGCATTTTAAATATGAGCAATCCGTTTTTGTCAAATACGGGAAATCAGTTTTTGGCAGGAGATCACTTTTATCCCTGTGGTGTTCTCCTCTGTCTTGTGGCAGACAAACAAATTTTTACAGTCACAAATAATTTGTGGGGCAACTTATTGTGACACCTGACTGTTCTCTCATTTGAGTTATACTAGTATTTTTAAATGGTTGTACAATAGAAACAAGAACAAAAAAAAGTTTCTGTTCCTGCAGTCAACAGAGCATTTACTCAGTCAGTACATGTGATGGAAACACATCATTTTAATCATTATTAAGGGTCTTCTATTGACATCCGCAGAGACGTGACAAACTATCAGGATGTCGAATGAAAAGAGTGCACCTGTTGACCGGTGAGTCTGATTCCTAGAGATATACACACATCTAAAAGAATCCTCCTTTACATTGGAGGATTCTTTTACACTGGTTGGCGCTTCTTCTCACTTGTATTTTGTTTTCACAGCGGACAGGCTGTGGCCCTGATTATCTTTGTGCTCGGTCTAGGAACTCTGCTGCCCTGGAATTTTTTCATCACAGCATCTAAGGTTTCATGTTCACGTCATTTTCCACATTTTTAGCAGCAGATTCTTTACTCTAAATTGAGACCATCTTGACTATCGTCTATCCCTGTATCACATGTTAGCACTGTTAACTTTGAAAATGAATTGTGTAGGTAGGCAGGTCAGTTTGTTTCAATGTATACATTTTAATTAAATGATTTTATTATTAAAATAATGAAATAATGATGATTTTACTTAAAAACTGCTTGTATTTTATTCTTATTTAGGATTTTCATGATACACTACTGAGAAGAAAATAAGTTAAAAAAAACATGTCTGCAATTTTGCACAGGGATTCAAATCATTCTTGTTCTTTCTGTGTTTATTCTGTTACTTGAATCTTATAGCAGGTACAGTATGTCCTTTTATAGTAAATTGCTTTTTTTAATCTTCCTCTTTAAGTATTTCAATGAACGTCTCAACTCAACTGGCACATCAGGAACTTCTCCCAAAGACTATAGCTATGACAGCTGGATGGCTTTGCTTTCCCAACTGCCACAGCTGCTGTTTACCCTTCTCAACTCTTTCCTGTATCAGCGGTGAGTGTTAAGAGCAGTAAAACTGCTTGAATGGCTCTTCTAGATTAAGTTTGAGTCACAAGAACAAGACCTTTAAAGTTTTTAAATCTCTGACACTTTGGCTTCAGGTATCCTCTGATACCAAAGTGAAATAAATAAGCTGTAGTTATTACTTTGAAGAAGAGGCCATGTATCACTCTTTATGTGTAAGACAACATCATAACCATAATACAAAGATGCAATCTACTTTCCTAACTTTGTAAAAGGATAAAGATAAGAAATAAATAGATCCAGAAACATAAATTTACTGAAATGTTATGAGTGACCCTAGTTTCTCATGCAATGGCAACATAACATGTTCATTTTAATAAATGCTTTCCAGCAAGTATTACACTGACTATAACTACAGTGAAATCCAAGACACAGTGAGGGAAAGCATTTTGGTCATCAGCTTTTCAGATTTTTCATTGCACTTTTTCATAGTGGACTATTACAAACACAGAATAGATGCTGCCGCAAATTCTTCCAGACTTGACCCTTGACCCTCCCTCCATGATGTTAGCGTTCCAGGTGCGCTGTTGCAGATGGGTGGGACAGTAACAACAAAGAATTTACATTCATTGAGTTTTTGAATTAGAGTTAATTATATGATTAATGTATTTATTTGTATTTGTTTTGCTTTAAGCAGTAGCAGTAGTAGTAATGTTAATGTTTTTTTCTTTAAACTGACTGAATGAACGAGCACATCTGCTCCAAATCTCTGTAATGTTGTTAGGAATTACTGCAATAGTCTGTAAGCATAGCTGGCTGGTACTGACAGAAATATGATGTCAATGTTAATAAAAGTTGAACCAAGCTGTCCTTAGTGGACAGGACAGGACCAGGTTTACCTGAAAACTAAAGAGTCTGATTATCTCCTCTGTTATCTGATGGTAATGAAGACATGTCTCTGTGCAGCGTGAGGGAGCGTGTTCGTGTGCCCTTCAGCCTGGTCGGCATCTTCCTCCTTTTCTCTCTCACTGCTGCTTTGGTCAAGGTCCCCATGGAGCCGGACAACTTCTTTTCCATTACTATGGCAACCATCTGGTTCATTAACAGTAGGTTCACTCAAACGATCCCATGACTGCAGTAACATTTTTACAGCTACAGATGAACTATGTAGCAGCTGTAAAATGTTTGTATCAGATCCCTAAATGTTACATTTGGCACTGGCAAATCACAACGTAGTTCAAACATTAAATTGTAAATACTTTTCAGGCTTATTGTCTTTATCAAAAATATGCCAAGAATTATAGTCTAAGTATATATATGTATATATATGTATGTGTATATATATATGTGTATGTATATATATGTAGACTATAATTATAGTCTAACTAATCATGTACCTTGTGTGAGTGCAGTGTGCGGAGCAGTGCTGCAGGGCAGTCTCTTCGGTATGGTGGGCCTCTTACCCCCTCGTTACAGCACTCTGTTCATGAGTGGTCAGGGCCTCGCTGGGATCTTTGCCGCCTTAGCCATGCTCTTCTCTATTTTAGGTAAGCATTGATCCTCCTCACAGGCAAAATGTATTTATTTTTTTATTTCATCGTTAGTAATTTAAATATACCAGTATCACACTGTAAAAAATGTAAAATTACTGGAGTTTGGAGGTGTAAATGAAGCTGTTTGCCTGCAGGTAAATCAGATCAAAGCTCGGCTGCACTGGGATACTTCATAACACCCTGTGTGGCTACTCTGGGGACTCTGGTATGCTACCTGCTGCTGCCACGCCTGGTATGGAGACGCCACATAAAATCACTATCACAAAAGGACATGAAAATGACTGTTTTGAACTGAACTGAAAAATCTGTGTCATATATTAACTAAAAAAATGAATTGAATCATGTCAGTGGAAGAAAAGCCACATTACAGTCTTCTGAAAATGTTGACTCCTCTGCAGAAGTTTGCTGATTTCTATCTGAACAGACATCAGCCTGATAAAGTGGAGGAGGTCTTCCTTGAGAGCACAGGTTGGTTCTCATTAAGTATAATGAATAAAAATATGATTTCTTTCAGCGTTATGTTAGATAGCTGACATGTTAGCCGAGCTACGTTCAGTGTTAATGAGGCTTACAACTGATTCTTTTGATTTTTCCTTTCAAAGAAAAAAATAAAAAGGACCTGGAGGCAAACGGGAAGCTCAGTAAGCAAGAGGAGAATCAGGAACATTCCTCAGTCCTGGCTGTCTTTAAGAAGGTGAACGTTAGCTTTGGTGTCCATTTTTTAAACTTCTTCTGCTAGCATTGACTAAACCCCTCAAACCTCCTCTGTTGATCACAGTAACATGTTTTAAACTGTTTAGACTTTTGCCTACATAGAGACATACTGGTCCGCGGCTCCAAATCTAACAACCCAAAATTGTTATGATGGCGCAGTCTAATGTAATAGTGGAAGCTGGCTCTGAGAGGTTGTACAAAGTCTTCTATCAAAGAGCTGATACACTTTTGCTAACCTCAGATGAAAAATGTTCCTCGTGTAGTCCTGGAGCTTATCTTCACACGCGTTCCCAAATGCCTCCTTACTGGAATCACTGACTAACACCTTCCTGTGTTTCTCAGATCTGGCTGATGGCTCTGTGCGTGACGTGTGTCTTTGCTGTTACCCTGTCGGTGTTTCCTGTCATCACAGTGCGAGTAAGGACTGTCTACGACAATGCTGAATGGGGTAAGACATCATTACAGCATTACTGCAGACTACAGAAGCATCTGGTTGACCATATGACTCCAGAGCAGGTTATGTGTTCAGCACAAGTTTGTGTAATGGTCTAACCAAGTTAAAGAGAAAGAGAAACCCTCAGGCCATTGAAAACTTTCTGCAAAAATTCCTCGCTCACCGATGAATTCTTCCTTATAGTCCACCCTCTGCTTCCTCTTCCTAACAGACAATGTGTTCACCTGTGTCTGCTGTTTCATTGTTTTCAATGTCATGGACTTGGCCGGTCGCACAACCCCATACATCGTCCAGTGGGTGAGTCTGCAGCCTGCCTTCTTCAAACATTTTTGTTTCTAAGATAGAAATCAACAAACCAATCGAATATTGTTTCGTGAGGACTGGAGGTGTTTTTTTCCACTTCAAAGGATTCCTGTGGAAAACGGCCTTTACTGAAGGATTTCAATAAATACCATTTTGATTATGAAAACAATAAAAAGAAATGTTGTTTTAGTATTGGAATTTTTACAGTGTCCATAGTCTAAATATATTACTTAAATAGTTTGATAGCATCGTTATTAGTTATTAGTTATTTACAGTTACATGTGTCCACATTATAGACAATATAAGCACGGTTATTTTGTTGCATGGTTATTGTGATGTGAAACAATAACAGATGAAATCCACAAACTTTATAGTTTAAAGTCCAGACTTTTGACACAAGTTGAAACTGAGACTCAGTGAGGCTGCGTCTTGCTGCTAGATCATCTTAAATCATGTGATTTGGAAATGCAGGCGTGTCTACTGACTCCAGAGGACTGATAGCTGAAATCCACACAGCACTCATTGAGTCATTATGTTACACGTAATCTGACTTTGAAGTTGCGATGTTACAGATAACTTCAGCGACTGATTTCTGTATGTTTTTGTGCAGCCGTCGAAGGAGAGTCGTTGGTTTCCTGCCGTCGTGTTTTCTCGCCTGGTCTTCATCCCTCTGGTCATGTTATGTAATGTCCAGGACTCTAAACTAACCGCCGTCTTCCGCCACGACTGTGCCTTTGTCGTCATCATGGCTCTGTTTGCCTTCTCGAATGGATACCTGGCAAGCCTCTGCATGGCCTACGCTCCACAGTGAGTCCTCAACAGACCCCAATTTAAAAAAAATCCCTCTATAGGATATAAACTGCTCTTTAATGATGTGACTTAGTTTGTGTGCTAACACGTGAAAACTTCCACAACTTGATTACAATGAGGCAGATGTGATGGAGCTTGAAGCACAAGATAAATCAATACTTTACTGATCCCACGAGGAACGTGATTGTGTTACAGCAGCAGCATAAGGTCAAAGTGCCACAGGTGCATAGTGAGGGACTTTTACTGTGTGAGAGTGAGAAGAAAATCTCTCTATAAAACAGTAATCTAAAATAAAAAATAAGAATGAGAAAATTTCCATTGGAGTTTTATTTGATTTGTTTGAATATTTAAATTAAATTAAGCGTTTGTACCTGAAAGTAGGTGAAAACTGAATCCTTGCTTCACTTTAACAAACTCAAGAATTACAGACAGAAGAAGCCAGTCACAGCTCCGAGTCCCCACATGTTGGGCACATGAGCTACACATAAAATGTAACATGGGATTTATTTCAGCCGAAATAAAGAAATAAATCTGCCAAAGGTGCAGACCGCCTACTTTATATGGCACCTTATATGTATGTTACCACTGACTGAGAACACTACACCCACTGACACATGCACACCATTCCTGTGTTTCTTGTGAAACATGTCATTCAAGTCACAGACTTCAGTGGAACAAAACAAAGACATTCAGCACAATTTTCTGGCTGAACAAAACCCAAGAAGAAGAAGAATGTCTTGTGGCACCTAGTGGCTGGATGGTGCAACTGCAAAATCTTTTGGTGTGAATTTTGAACAGGGTCAGGGAAAGTTCCCTCTAAGCTGCGCACGTGCGCACTGCTGACACGGTCTCTGCGCACAGAAAATCTGTGTTGTGCACAAAAAAGAAAAAAATTTAACCGGAATTGAAATTAAAATTAAAACTTTAACAATTCTGTTTTGCAGTGTTAGTAAGTGACTGGCTGCTCCCATATGGTAAATGGTAAATGGCCTGTATTTGTATAACGCTTTACTTAGTCCCTAAGTACCACCAAAGCGCTTTACACTACATTCAGTCATCCACCTATTCAGACACACATTCACATACTGGTGATGTCAAGCTACATTGTAGCCACAGCTGCCCTGCGGCGCACTGACAGAGTATGGGATTAGAACGATGCCACCTTATCCCATAGTCCAGCCAATAATGTGATTCACATTCGTATATACGCAGCTAATAAACATCGTTGACAGGCTATGACAGCGTCCTTATGTGCTGACACCGGTGTTTTAGCTAGCAAAGCGGCGTGGCTGATGTGGAGTGAAGCCACGGTCATGACATGTACAATCTTTGGAGATGTGAGCAGGACAGACGGAACAATTGGTGGAAAAAGTGTGGACTTTATACCAGTTTTTAAATTGTGTTGATCGGCCACATAAAACCAGTTATGATAAAATATCTGCAATGTTTGGTTTTCTTCCTGAATACTGTCGTTGTTTATATTTACTGCGGGAAGAAACGGTAAAAACGGCGTTTTATAAGGAAAACACTCGAAAGCCTGTGAGCAAAAACAAAAAAAACCAAACCCTTTCCTATTGGTCGAAAAATGTACCGTGTCAACCAATGAAAAAATGATATGGCAACAGTTGTTTAGGAAGGGGGAAAGTTTTAGGGGTGACGGCGGTGTATTGCGACGTTTAGCGCAAATCTTGTGTAGTTAGTGTGTAGTGTAGTCAATAGTTTTGTTGTGTGTGTCAGAACAACGAGGCGACTGCTGAATGTTACAGGTGTTGCAGCAGTGATACATCTGCTGCTGTCAGGCCTGCAGGTATCAGGCTGTTGTTCTCCTTCATCTCATAGTGGACAGAAATTATTTTTTGGAGTGGCACAAATAATTTGTGTGGATTCAGATTTGATGCAGAACAGCTGATTGTTCTGTAGAAAGTTTGAAATGTTTATTTTAAAAAACGCCTTGGCTGCATTTTTAGATAAACAGCTGCAAAAAAAATTGCTGTTTGCAAAACTCAGTTACTTTTTTGAAGAAGTAACTATATAATTAATTGCCCAACATTGGTCATTATATACTGTATTTTGCAGACAGAGTTACAGGACTCTCTCCCAGACCACAGACTCATAATACAAGTCACAGCTTTATAAAAAAGAAAGAAAGTTGTGTTTTCAAAGTTGGAGTTCAAGTTATTTTTACTTCCAATTGTGTTAGCATACTACACAGGTCATGAACAAGATTTTTTTTTTAATTTTCATTGTAAGTGGGGCTAAAGCACTTAATTAAAAGTAGTCTAACATAAATGTAAATGCTGTAATTTGATTACTTTATTAAACCATGTAACTTGGATGGATTCGATGCCTGCGTGACCACAGTGCACACGTCTGCTGTTGCTCACAGTGGTCCAAGTGTCCGCTCAGGGAGTTTGTGTGTTCAGGGATCCCTGAAACCCTCCACCAGCCCTACTGCAGAACAAAAAGCAAACTAGGATACATTTATAGGAAGTAAATAAGGTACTTTAACTAATAACTAAAAAATAACAAACTGCTGCACAATAATTGAGAGAAAACACATCCCAAATGACAAAAAACTTTCAACAATGAATACAACAAAAACAGACTAAACACAGGGAAAAAAGGAGACCAACACTGAACTTTATCAGGCATTAACAAGAGAGGGAAGAGAAAGGCAACAGGGAGGAAACAGAAAGCCACATGAGGTTTTAAACCTTCAAAATAAAACAGGAAGTAAACCAAAGTAATACAGGCAACATGAAGACACAAGCACTTCACTTGTACTGATGGTTTGTGAAAAACTTTCATGTGTTTTTGTTGAAGAATAAATGAAAAAGATGAATCGACTTCTCTGTGTGTTGTGTTCACTGTACTGGATAGTGTTGTAACTGTGTGTTTTCGTCTCCTTCAGGTTGGTGCGGTGTAAGGATTGCGAGACAGCTGGCTCTTTGATGACCTTCTTCTTGGTCCTGGGTTTGGCTGTGGGAGCATCGTTCTCATTCCTACTAGGAAAACTGGTTTAAAGGTAGTAGGAAAACTGTATATCTGACATTTGATGACATATTGTTATGAAAAGTGTAAAAGCACTTGATGCTTATCCTGTTCTTAGTTATATGTTATATCTTATATGAGACACAACGACAACTCTATATAAAGTACTGAGCTGTCCATTTGTTGCACTGGCATTTTAAAGTAAGCCATGCAGGATTTCTAAATGAATGTTTTACTCTTTGTAATACAGAGTAAGTATTTCAGTCTCAGGTAGGTGCTGGCATTATTTTACGTGATTTGTGTCACATTGAATACTTCATTGGAAAGGGCAATTCATTTGAGAGACATTGATCAATGCAGCTAAAATAAATCATTTCTCTCTTGTTGTTTTTTTTTAAATATTAATTAATATTAATTAATGGGACCTTTTATATCTTTGCTTTACACGACTGTATTTATCTCTCAGTTTTTCAGTGTTTTTTTTAAAAATATTAATGTTTTTTACCTGAAGACAGTTTAAAAAAATACTTAAATTAAATGAACTATAAATTTTTTCACTGCTTATTTCTGTTTTTGTAATTTTTATACGTTGCAATAAATGTTTTTTTTTTATGTATGTTCAAACTTTTAATAAAGGCTTGTTCAAAATGGTTTCCCATTCTTGTTTTATGTCACAGTTTACAAATTGATATATTTGCCTTTGTATCAAAATGTCAAAGTATCAGTGAATCCAGTTTTTGTATATTTGCATGGCCTGGCAGTTCAGTACATCCCATCCTGCCTTAGTGGTATTAGTCATAGTTGGGGCATTACTCTGTCAATTACTCTGATTACAGGCCTCATCCAACTTATGTGATCCAACCTGTCTAAATGGATGGATGGGTGGAATTTTTTAAATAGGGAAATTCTATAAAAAACGTACTGGCGTAGGGAACCACGGTGGTGAGGTGGTTAGCACTGTTGCTTCACAGAAAACTCCACCCTCTGAAGTTTGGATGTTCTCCCTGTGAATACCCTGACTACCCTGAATTCATTAAGTGGAACAAGATGGATGATGGGATGTATGTTAACTCTCAAACTCTACAGCCACAACCAATCAATCCCCAGCTCCTACAGTCCATGTGTATGCAAGATACATAACCTTCTCTGCCCCTCATGCATCCATCAGGGTTTGACTGTGTGTGTGGAGAAAAAGTGTTTATGCATAGATGAAAGCACTGTATGAAAGTGTGTGACTGAGGAATGAGCCTTGTAGTAGAAAGGCCCATTTACTGTGTTAACTGAACCCTAACACTAGATGGATTTCTAGAGACCTGGTGGATGCTAAGGTTCTAGAATACTGCAACAACAAACACTGATATGTGCTGAAGGAAAACCCACTTGATAGCATTCACTTTACCAAATTACCTTATAGACTGTGTATTATTTTGTTTCTCTTTGTACCGATTTTCTCTCTGCGTTTTAATAACTTGTGCGCATTTTTCATCTCTTTATAGTCATTTTGTTTCTGTGAAGATGTCTGAAATGTTGTTGCATTCATTATCTGTAGTTTTAAACGTCACTGTAGCCATTTTGTCATTTTCCAAAACAGTTTGGATGCTGCATAAAATGTGTCAGTCAAAACAGCATGTACTGATTTGAAAATCTCATAAACCCACGTTTTATTTAGGTTGTAGCTTTTCCTGCTGTTGCTTTGTACTGTTCTGGTTGTATGTCATTCCTTCAATTCATACACTAACATATGCACAGTATCACATTTTCATTCTGGTTAGAAGGGGTGGAGCTTCTTCACATGTGAATATCCCTGCTAGCTTTGTTTCTGTTATTACAGCAAATCACTGATAAGTATCTGTTTAGTGTAATCAGAAGAAACTGTAGCTACCAACAGATGCTTTCATGTGGTGCCCAGCATGTAGAACACGGTATGCAGCGAGTGCACTGTAGCCTCTTGTTCTAAGGCTGCTTGCATTTCCCGTTTCCTGCAGCTCAGCCCATTCCTGTGACTCCATGTCCTCTGCTTCCTCCCATTCTTTGATTCTTCATTTGTGACTTCAGAAAAGTCACAACAAGAAGTGTTTCAGTATTCTCTAAACCACATTAGAAATGCAATTTCAGGCCCACAGACAGGTAAAAATAAGCTCCACAGCTCGGCTGCAGACACTGTGAGTATTTATGGATTGAGTCTATTCTTTATATCTTGATATCTCAAATGGGATAGGAACACTGATTGTATCCGATTAAAAACTATTGTGTATCTAAAGGTAGTAACAATTAAGATAAGTCTAGTGGTTCTGTTTGTATTTGGCCTCATGCACTGTCCTACTGTAGAGCTTCAAAAATATATTCCCCTTGAAAAACAGTAAAAATATTTGTTGTTTGTCTTTATTTTTAATGATGCTCTCAATTTGAGAATTACTGAGTGATGGACGAATAGATTTACAGCTCAAAGTCAAATCAGTTTTATTGTTTGTTTTTTAAATCGTGATTTCTTCTGTGCACTTGAGTTGTTTTACTCTGCATATCTATATTCTGCATTGTATTAACAAATATAGAAATGCAGACCAAGTTTGATTACCTGGTTTAAGAAACATTTCTGTATGGGGCGCCGTTTGTAAAGTGAAACATGCTGAAATTAACGGCAACATTTTTCCACATTTAGCTCAAAACCTTACAAAAACATATTTTTTCGAGTAATTTTTTACAACATTTAGTAAAATATTTGTAACTTTTCATCAAATGTTAAATATTAAATCTAAATATTATATTTAATAATATAAATATTCAGTGGACAGCTGACACGGCACACCACCGAACAAATGTATCTTCTCCCGCTGAGCTTTTGCGTGAACTCTGCACTTTATCCTCAGACATGAAGGTAAATAAATTGACTGCATTCTTTCAGGCACTTTTTTCGAGAATTCTTGGCAGTATGAAAAATATGAGACTTGTAAACTTGAAGCTTTTGAAGTCAATAAGACATATTGTATTTAATTTGCTGTGCTTGAAGCGGATTTATTTTATTTTACCTTAAGTTGTAGCCTCACAATGAGCGCACTTGTTAGAAACAGGAAGGCATGCAGGGCAGCTGATTATCAAAAATGTGTGTGTGTGTGTGTGTGTGTGTGTGTGTGCTGAGATTAAGCTTTGCGTCACTGTTCATTCAGCGACCAGCAGACAAACTGGATCTCCAGCTTATTTCTTTGCTTTTTGTTCCCTTCAGGTTAACATGGCTGAAACACACAGTTTGACAGCAGCGCAGGGCAGGAAGGTAAGTGACCAAGCAGAGAGGGGACACAGAGACGAAGCAGGCTGACAAACTACTTCATTACTTTCCGTTTCTGATTTCGATCTATTTCTCAGGTGGCTGTTTAGACACAACCTAAGCTTTCTTGGCTTTGAAAACTATCAACCTGTTCTAGTACAGGTAGTTTTAAAATGGCAGAAGTAAGTAAAGCGACTCTTCCGCTTAGAGCCACCAAAATAAAGGCCCAGTGTTTGCTTGTTTTTTAAATAAAAATAAACACACGCGCACAAAGAAAGAAAAGTAAAACTAATACAATCAACTTAAGTCTTATATCGAAATTATATTATGGTTATCCCATATTCCAACTTTACTTTTCCAATATCAGTTCTTGAGCAAGTTAATAATTGGTTTAACAATACGCGTAGAAGGGTTGATGGTCGTGATAGAAGATTCAGCTCCGGTCTGTAAAAATACTCACTTCATTCTTTTCTGGTAAATTATAAATCAACTGAACATGTAAATTGCTCGTAAGTGAGCTTCTGATTTGTTATTACGAAGTTTGTAGCACGAGTTCAAATCTGAAGCTTATATTTTGAAGGTCAACTTCAACTCAAATAGCTTCCTGCCTTGTTCACGCTTTGAGGGCACGTGATCAAACTGTGACCTATGCTTTGACTTCATTCGGCCAGCAGGAGTGAAGTAAATACCAAGCTTTCTATTGTAAACCGAAATAATTGTCTATGTAATTGTGATGTATTTATTGTCACGCTATCTATCTATCTATCTATCTATCTATCTATCTATCTATCTATCTATCTATCTATCTATCTATCTATCTATCTATCTATCTATCTATCTACACTTCCGGTGAAGTTGCAATCATTTTTTTTGCTTCCTTTCAGAAATGGAATTTACCACAGAGAGGTGGGACTGAGCCTAGAAAAGCAAATACTGACCCTCCTGACAGAGACACTGAGAGAAAACTGGTAATGTCACATGAATATCAAGCAAACACACTTTGATGTGAAGGCTGCAAGTAACAAAATAAAACAAAACTATTTCATCTTTGATGGAAATTTAAAATGTAAAGTTTGTTATTTTAATCACAAATAAGCTGTGCATCATGTCAATAACAGTTACATTATTAATAGCGTATTAATCAGTTTCAGTGTAATAAATAAACACAATATATTTGAATTTCATGTCATTTCATGTCAGTTCAAATCAATTCTATTTATACAGCGCCACATCACAACAACAGTGCTTCATATTGTAAGGTCGACCCTACAATAATACATACGGTGAAAAACCCAACAATCATATGACCCCCTATGAGCAAGCACTTTGGCGACAGTGGGAAGGAAAAACTCCCTTTTAACAGGAAGAAACCTCTGACAGAACCAGGTTCAGGGAGGGGCGGGGCCATCTGCTGCGACCGGTTGGGGTGAGAGAAGGAAGACAGGATAAAAGACATGCTGTGGAAGAGAGACAGAGGTTAATAACAGATATGATTCAATGCAGAGAGGTCTATTAATACATAGTGAGTGAGAAAGGTGACTGGAAAGGAAAAACTCAATGCATCATGGGAATCCCCGGCAGCCTACGTCTATTGCAGCATAACTAAGGGAGGATTCAGGGTCACCTGGTCCAGCCCTAACTATATGCTTTAGCAAAAAGGAAAGTTTTAAGCCTAATCTTGAAAGTAGAGATAGTGTCTGTCTCCTGAATCCAAACTGGAAACTGGTTCCACAGAAGAGGGGCCTGAAAACTGAAGGCTCTCCCTCCCATTCTACTTTTAAATACTCTAGGAACAACAAGTAGGCCTGCAGAGCGAGAGCGAAGTGCTCTAATAGGGTGATATGGTACTACAAGGTCATTAAGATAAGATGGGCCTGATTATTTAAGACCTTGTATGTGAGGAGCAGGATTTTGAATTCAATTCTGGATTTAACAGGAAGCCAATGAAGGGAAGCCAAAACAGGAGAAATATGCTCTCTCTTTCTAGTCCCTGTCAGGACTCTTGCTGCAGCATTTTGGATTAGCTGAAGGCTTTTCAGCGAGTTTTTTGGACTTCCTGATAATAATGAATTACAGTCGTCCAGCCTGGAAGTAATAAATGCATGAACTAGTTTTTCAGCGTCACTCTGAGACAGGATATTTCTAATTTTAGAGATGTTGCGCAAATGGAAAATGTTCAATATGTGCACTGAATCTGGTTAGATACCATATTTCTAAGATTGTCAGGGCCGAGTACAAATAACCCCAATTTAATCTGAATTTAGAAGCGAAAGTTAGAGGTCTTTATGTCTTTAAGACATTCCTGCAGTTTAAGTAAATGGTGTGTGTTTTCTGGCTTCATGGACAGATAGAGCTGGGTGTCATCCGCACAGCACTGAAAATGTATGCTATGCCTTCTGATGATACTGCCTAAGGGAAGCATGCATGATGTATAATATAATATAAAATGTGTATTTTTCTATTTATTTTGCAGTGGATCTTGTAAAATTTTTATTTTTATCCAATTTACACTTTACTTAGAAAACATTTTGGAAATAAAGTAACACTTTAGCCTTTTCTGGTCAGATTATGCTACCATTTACACAGTGACTGCCCTACAATATATAGTGCCTGGAGGTGACTGTTGTTGTGATTTGGTGCTACAGAAGTGAATTTAATTTTTTCAACAAAAAGCACATTTGTATTCTTTCCGTTTTGTCTTAAACGTTTTCAGCTTTATTCTTGAATTCTCAGTAATTTTTGTAATTTTATTGTACCATATATTTCCATTAGATTCATCCAAAATTATTTAGGCTCACCACTTGCTTGCCTTTTGATTTTTTAGTTTTTAACTTTATTATTTAAATCAAATTTAATTAACTGTGGTTTTTCAGCATTTTGTTGCTCTATGCAAATGCTTGTGTGTGCAGGCAGTTCCTTTCAGAGGTCGTATCCCAGGAGGAATGCAGCTGGGGAAAAGGATCATAGTGATTGGTACTGTGAATCCCCATCCTGATAGGTAGAAATGTTTTGTGTAATTACTGACTTTCCATCCTTCCCACAGTATTACCACATTATATACGAGATCCTTCTTCCCTCCATACCTATTCCTCTAAAATTATTTAATATGAAGGCAGCATGAGCAGAGTGTTACAGCCCCTTTAAGAATGTTGCATCATGGACAGTGTAGTCTGTGCTGCAGGGGGAATGTGTGGGACAGCCCCTCCTGTTGTGTGCATGTGAGGGCGAGGGAGGGAGAAAAAGGAGGGTCAAAAAGTACGAGTTGCTACTGATGAGAAACGGAAAATGAAAGCATGTAAATATAATAATAACCACTGCAGCCAGTGCAGAGTGCCCGATGAGTTAGTTAAGCATGAGAAAAACAATTGTGCTTACATCTGCAGTTTTGTCTCGTTATACAATATTTAAAATAAAAAAACTACATTTTTGGAAATATTTGTGGATGTTTTCTTTTTTGTTCTGATTGAATACTTAAGCATTCCAGCAGTGGCCCCTAGCAGCTCTGAGTTTGAGACAGCTGCCTTAAAGACTTTTGAAGTGAATGCTGAAGAAATGTTATCTAGACAGAATTTAAAACAGGTCTCTGTGACTTTGAGGGGTGAAGATGGGCTTAAAGTCAGTGACATCAGTATGGTAATCGCCTCTCCTACAGAGATTTCTCCATTATTCAAGTCCAAAACGATGCCTGATTGTAGGATTCCCTTTTGAGAAACCACCGCATATAAAATTCATTTATTATGTGATAATCTAAGGAAAGGTGTGGCCAGATTCATACTGTATATCCATCCCCCTGTTAGGTTCTACATTGCCCTGACATGTGGTTGTGGCACATCCAGGGAGCCTCCACCTGATGTGGCTCTGGAGATGTGTGTTCGATTCAAGGACAGACAAGTGCTACGAAGAGCCTGCATGTCTGGATCCTGGGGAGATGTTGACAAAGCTGTTCCTTTTTTCCCCTTCATCAGAGACCAGCCCTTCAAGGTACCATAAACTTGTTGATACTGTAATGGCATTTATGAGTTTATGCTATACATATAAATTACATGTGTAGAATATGTTAGTGCAAAATAGAGTACATTCCATGGATATGTTATTGTTACCGAGTGATTTTGGGTGTCATGAAATGATCGGCAATAACAAGGAGTACACGAATGAATGGCAACTACTCAGTGCACACCGCTCCTGAAAGAAAAAGACTGTAAAATTAACTAAACATTCCCTCTGTCCTCACAGATTGAGATTCGGTGTGAACAAAGCAGATTTCGTGTGTTTGTGGATGGCCAGCAGCTGTTTTATTTTCACCACAGAGTGACATCACTCAAAGACATTGATACCTTATGGATCAAAGGTAGCATCATTATCTCCAAACTGGGTTAAGCAGTGTCCCTGCTCAGCAGGAGGTCTCGGATTTCAGTGTTATTTGCACTGTGTGTATTCACTCCAGGCGTTCTGGTACCAGATGATGCTGGTACAACAAAACAAGATTTACAAATGTCCATATTAGTGTGTGATTAATAGTTTCTGATGTTCAGAAATGCATTGTGCGTTCTACAAACAAATGTTAGTTTAAATGAAAGTTAAAACTTTAATAAATTCAGATTCCACATGAATGGACTGTAGAGTTATGGGTCTCTGTCATGATCCTGGGTCGTTGACCCAGCGTTTTGTGTTTCTTTTTGGGTTCATCTTGTGTTTGGTGTTTATTCTGATTCTGTATTAATTCTTTGGGTTGGTTGTCGTGTTATTATCCCTACCTGTGTCTCCCCTCTGTGCTCCGTTCAGGTCCCTGCGTTTTTGTTGCAAAACAGTCTGTGTGTTTCCGGTTTTACTTTGTAGGTCTGCTTCTCATCATGTCCATTAGTGTCAGCTGTGTTTCTCGGTGTATCTACGTCTCTCTGCATTCTCTGCTCCCCGTTTCATGCTTAGGTTTGTCATTTAGTTTTCCCAGTCTAGGTTTTTTTCAGTCATTCGTCTTTTCTCACTACCTGTTCAGTCGCTCCACTTCTGTAAATAAAACATCACTCTCATCACCAGTCAACTGCCTGCATTTTGGGTCATTTTCCTCCTACACCACACGGCTCACCCCGCCAGCCGTGACAGTCTCTTTTCATCAACATATATCACAACATCAGTTTCTAGTTCAGTGTATCAGTGTATGTATTAACAGTCTGTAAGTGGAGGCTTTATTATATAAATACCTGTTTGTCCTAACTGGAATTTTACTTGCTACAAAAATACTTTTGGTTTTGTTAAATTTTTGTATTTTTTGGTAATTAATGCATTTATCAATACTTATAACTTGAGCACTTTTGAAAATCTTCTGTTTGTAGATTATTAGATTACAACATATATTTCATAAACTGGTTAATAAATATTTAAAATGTATACGTTATTGCCTTTTATTAAATCTTAAAGTTAACTGTAAGATAGTAACAATTAATGACTGACTTTTATTGTTCTTTTATTTTTTATCTTTATCTTTTATTTTTTTAAGCTAATAATAGAATCAGGTGCATTGTGTGTATTCGCGTTTTAGGGCTGTTATCAGTTTTGCTTTTATTGACGCCAATGTGAATAAGTGTAGGCCTTAGCTGTAGTACAGCAGTTTCACCATAAGGTGGCTGCAGAGGATATTGGTATACATGAGGCAACGGTACAGGTTAACATGAAATGATAAATCTTCCTGAGAACCAGCCCAATGTAGTAAATAAAGGACATCCTGGGCTTTCCAATGATATCTCATGTGTTTGGGTGACCCCAAAGACACGGGAAATTACAAAAAAAAAGTTAAATCGGAAGAATCTTTTTCCTTGGTTCTCAGGAGGATATAACAAAACAAAGCAATAAAAAGTTGGATAAACAGAAAGAAAAAACATACCTGTTGGTATTTTTTGCTGCAGCATTTTGGATCAACTGAAAGGCTTTTCAGGGAGTTTTAGGACATCCTAAAAAAATGAATTACAGTAGTCCAGACTGGAAGTAACGAAAGCATGAACAAATTTTTCAGCATCACTCTAAGACAGGATATTTCTAATTTTAGAGATATTGTCAAATGGAAGAAAGCAGTCCTGGTCAAAAATGACTCCAAGAGTCCTCACAGTGTTACTGGAGGCCAAAGAAATGCCATCCAGAGCGCGTATCTGGTTACGACCATATTTCTAAGGTTTTTAGGGCCGAGGAAAATAACCTCTGTTTTATCTGAATTTAGAAACAGAAAGATAGAGGTCTTTATGTCTTTAAGACATTCCTGCTTCATAACTAGTTGGTGTGTATTATCTGGCTTCATGGATAGATTAAGTTAGATATCATCTGAAGTGCAAAGAAAATGTATGCTATGCCTTCTGATGATACTGCCTGAGGGAAGCATGTATAATGTAAACAGAATTGGTCCTAGCACTGAACCCTGAGGAACTCCATAATTAACCTCAGTGTGTGAAGAGGACTCTCCATTTACATGAACAAACTGGAGTCTATTAGGTAGATATGACACAAACCACTGCAGCACAGTACCTGTAATACCTACAGCATGTTCTAATCGCTCTAATAGGATATTATGGTCGACAGTATCAAGCACAGAAGGACAAGAAGTTTTCTTTGTGCCTAAACTAATGTGCATTTTAACCACTGTAGGGCCCATTTTGGGGGTTGTTATATATCCAAAATGGTGACACAAAGTTGGAGGATCACTGCTGTCTACAACATCAAGACTATCCATAAAAGAGGCACAGACATGAAGTATCTTTGTCCATAATGCTTATCAACTGTTTGTTGTCTGAGATTAGGATGTCATAGTCATTTAGACAGACTGCATCATCCCAGGGCTTCTCTCGTCTTCAGTTTCATGGAAATACTCTGCTATTATCACCTCCTGCCTTCTCATCAATTATCCATCACAGCTACAGTTCACTGACCTGCCACACTGCCAGTATGGCTCCATGTGTACTTATATTTTCTTGACATGAAGCAAGTCCCCATGAGGATGAACTTGTGAGGTTTAGGATTAAGTTTTAAATAAATACTGGTTATGATCATGGGAGTTTTCCATGAAATTAATATGCCAATGTAAACATGCATCTCTGAAGTGATGGAAACACATCTTGTGTATGAGGCGCCGTGTTCTGTATTTGCTCTCTGCTGTACTTCTATAAAACCTGCTTTCATGTTTTCTCTGATTTAAACTCTTCACTGCTGGTCAGAATAAAAAGAGTAGTGGTTATTTTAGCTCAGTCATGTCCAGAGCTAAAATATCTGGACATGACTCATCCACACTACTTTTTAAAAATTTGATTAAGTTTGTACAGCTGTCAAATGAATTCAACGCTTTATAACAGCGGGAAATAACGCTATAAGGATCTTGTTGTTTATGTGTTTATGTCAGAAGAAATTGCTCGAGTGATTAAAATATAGTTATCAGTTGCTTTTCAGGACAAATGCTATTGTTGTTATTTAACTGATATAAATCATTAATGCTTCTGCTTCATGCTGTTCTGCTGCTCTAGCAGTAAAATGCTACTGTGGTTAAAAACAGAAAAGAAAAGCAACAAGCTTCTGCTACGTGAAATATTCATGGCTGCTATCCATTTCTATCTCGTGTTGTGTCTCTTTCTAGCTGTTCTGTTTACATGTAAATCCCAAGAATGTAACCATTTGGCCAATTCAGTAATCAATAGTTAAATAGTAATGCACTTCAGAACAGTAGCAGTTTTTGTGCTCTGTAATCTCAAATTAAGTGCAAATTAAGTGCAATACTCTTTTCTGGCATCGTTGTATTATACTCAATTGTATATAGCATTTGTATTCTATTTTATTCTATTTTATTCGATTGTATATATTATTTTATTCTATTCTATTCTATTGTGTACAGTTGTATACAGTATCTATTGAAATCTTATTCCAGTGTTTTTCTTTTTTCTAATTTTCCATGTAACTTTGGATTGTCCACTGCTGTAACACAATTTCCCACACGTGGGACTAATAAAGGTTATCTTATCTTATCTTATCTTATCTTATCTTAAATGAATCTCATCATTATTTTTTTGCAGTTGGTTACGTCATAGTTCTGGTTCATCTTGAACCAGCATTTTGAGTTTTGTGCCTTTTTTGTATTATGTTCTAACTTGTGTTTAAGTCTCCCTTGTCCTTTGTGTGTCTTAGTCTTGTCTCTGTCTCCCTCTCTCCCGTGTCCCCTCGACCCCTGTGTCAAGCTTGTGTTGTTGCACTCACCTCCGGCTGCTGTGAGGTGTGTTGGCGAGCTGAAACCTCATGTAGCTTTTTTGGTCTTTCTTTTTGGATCCCTAGGTATGTGTTCATAATAGTATGTCCCTCTGAGAAATATATAAACATTTAAATGGCCCTTCATATAAAAAAGCTTCCCCACCCCTGTCGTAGGGGGTCATCTGATTTTGGGGGTTTCTGTTTTCTCTATATTATTGTAGAGTTTTTACCCTAAAATATAAATCACCTTGAGACAACTGTTGTTATCATGTTGCACTATATAAATGAAATTTGATTGAACAGAACAGATTTTCTTTATTCATTAATAAATTATTGACAAATTATTTTGTATTTAGCTAAACTTCTTCTCTGGAACTAGTTTTTGACCCTTCTTAAGGTTGGTTCCCCATGTTTACATTAAAATCGCGACTACAGTCCTAGTTCAAAGTTTCAAAGCTCAAAGTTGGTGATGTAATGGATACTGTTTCTATATACCACATATTCACACTGCATGAACTGCATTATGTTGAAAAAATCTGTTCACAAACTGATACAAAAACAAGTGCTCAAAATCACCTTTTGTGTGTGTCACAGCAGACTTGGTCTGGACTCCTTGGCATAAAATTTGTAAGCACTCAACACGTAGCATAACTATTCAACAAACCACAATCTCTGTCTGAATGTATTGTATTCACCTTACAAAATCTGGTAATATAGCATACAGACACACTTCACATATTTCATGTATTTCATGAAAAAACCCCAAATTTATTTAATTTCAAAGAAAGTGTGAATAAACCTACAAAAATATAAATGTTTCCCCACCCGCTCCTTTCTTTAGTCAGCTGAGAGCAGAACAATAATATTAATCGAAAGGTTTTCATTAAAGGACAAAGTTATCCAAATAATAATGATGAGAAGAAAAGGAGTAAAGGACCCATGGGAACCTGAAATTAATCACTGATAAATTAATTATCACATTAATTTAAACTAAATATGTCAAATATTATTTTCATGGAGTGTAGCAGAATGATCATTCAAGTGATGAGTTCACTCCTCGCCAAATGATATCAAGTGTTCTGATATCAGCAAATAAGCTTGTCTCTCTAGTCCCTCAGTCTTTCTAAGTAAGCTGGCTTGCTCAGTTTTGCAGGGCAATGATAAATCTTTTTATGTCTGGCTATACAATCATTCTGTTCCTATCCTGGTTATTCTTTATTTTGGCGCTCTGACATTTCTATATAATGAGAGCTTGAGTAGTGATTGTGAACGCTTTGGGGTCCTTAGGGACTAAGTAAAGCGCTATACAAATACAGGCCATTTACCATTTACCAAAACAGCCACAACATTAAAACTACTGACATATACGTAGCATTGATTATTTTACTACAAAGCAGGGTTTTATTGGAACACTTTGTCAACTTAAAAATGTTTGCAAAATGAGAACTATTTAAAATGGCAAATGAAATCTGAAACTAATCTAAGGTGTTAATCTCAGACCCCATTATTCCTGGGATAAGGAGTGCAAAGGATCCACCTTTCACATTCCAGTGCTTGGCATCCCAGCACATTCACAAATATCCAGTTCCTACACACTGTGTGGCCCCTGGTTTTAATCTTGTGGCTGTAAGTAGTGATACTGTGGAATGGTATTCTGGAAGTTAACAGTAGACATGAGGCAGTGTGAGGCACAGTGAGACCCAGATCGTCTTTCATTTAGCAGAGGGAAACGCCAGATCAGTAACTTGACAGTCTCCATCACCAAACCCCCGTCATATCAGCATTTCCGTATGTACAAAATGAAATTCAGTTCTGCTCATGAGGTTTATAGGGAGAAAGCTTCTAGAAAGATTTCCATCGGATGGCAGACAGGATTGTGTGGACGAAGTAGAGAAGAGTGGCTACATATGAGAAAACCTGCAAAGACAGAGAACATCAGGAGGTCAGGAGGTAATCAACACCTTAAATGATCTTTGAACCACTGAAACTTAAAGCCTTAAAAAAATCCAAACCAACACAGTATCAGATTTTAAGCAATGTTAACAGCAACATATAACATTTCCTCCAGGCATTACTGAAGCTAAATTGTTCATAATATCCGTCTTTGATTAGAAGTCATTTGTTGAGAGTAAATCTTGTATGATAGAGCTAAATGTTAAAGCAGATCTGCTGCTGCTGCTGCAATGCAATGAAATATTTGCCCTGGAGAAAGAGGTTTTAGAATAGTCTCCACTTCACCACCTTGAGTGCACTAAAAGTTTATTCTTAAGTAGTTTCATATTTTAAAAAATAGGCTGGCTTCAGTTTCAAAGCCGTTGTTTGACAATGTGCCAAACACTCTCTTTTTTATTGAGACTTAACATCTAGATTAAAACCACTTTAGCCTAGCTTAGTATAAAGACAAAAAACAAGTTAATTAACAAGAAATAATAGAATATAATGACTACAAAGACATAGAACATTAATGCAAACAGACACAAAACAATTACAAATGGATAGAAAACCACTAGCGACAAAAATGTCTACTAAGCGAGTCGATACTTACACAGCAGAAGACTGCAGAAGTAAAGCAGGTGAGATTTCAAAGTTATTTTAGTATTTTGGAATCATTTTACTAGGTAATGATAGCCTCCTATGTTTTTTTTTAAGTTAGGGCTATGGAGTTGATCAAATATTACATCCACGACAGACAGAAATTCATGAAGATCTGTGCAAATATTCTACTGACTTGATTTCTTCTGATTCTTCCTATTTTTTCTTATTAAAAGATCCAAAGAAAACAACTAATCAGAACATGATCTAAAATAGGTTAAATACCTCAAAACAAAAACGGAACATCTACAAAGTAAAGTAAAAAATCAGTACATTTAAAGTAAAATTAAAAATGATGCCTGAAAGAATTAATGCAATAAAAACTATTTGGTATTTTTATGTTTGCCTCACTGAAATACGACTACCTCTTGTATCACTATTTCAACTCACTGAGAGCCAACTCTGAAAGAAAACTGCAACCAGTGTGTAATTCTCTGTGGGCTTTATTTCATTAGCTTTATAATCATTCATTTCTTTGTGTCACCCAAGTAACAACAGCCTGACTCACCACTGCAGAGACGTCCAACTTGTAGTTGCGTGGTCCTGTAGTTGTGTTGTTGCTCTGTTTTCCGCTCAGATCCAGCGTCACTTTGGCCAACGCCACTGAAGCACTGAGGTAGAAGAATGCAGCAATGCCATGATACAAAAAGTCCTGACAGAGTAGGAAGAAAAAGAGCGAGACATTGTTATGTGGTGATGTCTTCAAAGTGGTGACTGCCTGCATTGGCATAGAGTCAAAACACACATATAGTTGCAAAATCCTGTCAAACACTGGCATGTAAAGCTATTGTGTTGTGTGTGTTTGCATCAAAAAACTTGTTTTGTAGCTGCAAATTCTTAAATATCAGGTGTCAGAGCACCACGGAAAGCAACCGAAGAAGATTGTCAAAGCAATCTTGCACTGATGCTTGTCATTTAACCACGGCAGAAGAAAAGTTCAGAACAATGATATATAATGGACACAAGCTCAAGAAGGAAAAGTAAAGTGGCTTAAATTGTAACATTTAATTGTGGTTTATATAAAATTATATGTACTATATGTATATTATATAGAATTATAAGGAAGGGTGCGTTTTCCTTAAAACTCTGCCAAAATCTCTGTTTCCTGTCTCTTTTTTACCTCTAAAGTGAGGCATGTGTCAGGGTTGATGATGAAGGTAGATGCTGTATATCTACCATCATTTAACTGCATCTATTTGCAATTAGAACGATCCGTGTTTCTCTGAAGCAACCATATTAATATTGTTCGCTGTATTATACTACAGTTTATAACAGACAAAACAACGAGGTAGGACTTCAAGCTGGTCAATTTCTATTGCGTATAAGTTGGATCCTCTATCTGCCAGGGGTACTTCCTGCTACTGGAGTCAAGACAGGTATGATAGAGCTACATAAACAGGAATGAAACACACTTTAAGTCAGTTTTATTTATATAGCACCAAATCAAGAACAATAGCCTCAAGATGCTTTATAACTACTTTTATAACAAAAATAGAGATAAAAGTTCAACAATCAGACAGCTGCCAAGCAGCAAGGACAAGTAAGTGTGTGCGATATGATTTGTGGAGGACTTACTGCTGCTGCCCAGCTGGCTTTATTATGATGTCTCCCACAGGCGAACACCACCATCCAGATAAAAGTCATCACAAAGCAGAAGACAGAGACAAACATGACCCAGCCCTGAGGATTTTCTGGCACTACCAGTGTGCATGCCACCAAGATCCACACCAGACCACCAAAAACCTGCAACAACATGTATACATCATGTACACATGAGAAGAGCTGGAACATGTGAAAAATCTCCACACGGGCTTAGAAGCCCCTAAATGACAGCCTCAGTTAGATCTGGGACGATCATAAAGCTTTAGTTTAAGGAAATTATATGTTTCCACAACGTGTGTTGCAGTTATTTGTAGAACCTGTACTTCTACTTGAGCATGCAGCACAGGCGTGACTGCCTTCGTTTACTCTACACCTTTAATGATTGACAGACTGCATTATTCAGGGAGCCTGACCCTCCTCCACCGTATGTCATCACTGTCTGAACTCCACCTGTTCACACACATTCATGTGAAAACACCTGCGACATTCCTCCACTGCTGACATTTTCTTAAGCTAAACGTGGCTTATGAAAACATTTTTTCTTTTCATATCTGTTTTCCTCCACTGCACAGAGTCATCATAGGAATCCAACCTGCTCGGTCTGTCCTCCGCCTATTGTGATGTTTGGCTCATGACATAGTCACTGGAATATAATTAATTGTAATATTGCTCATGTAGGAAGATTATCCTACTCCTAACACACCCACATCATTAACCCTCAGTCAGCATCCTATAAACTTCAGTTATCAGTAGGGTGAAGCCAACTTAAAATTAGGCACAGGAGAGCACAAAAACGTTTGGAACCACGTTCTCTGCAAAGTGGCTGTAAATCAGCTCCTCTTACTACTGCTGTGAAGAGAAAGTGAGAAGTTTAACCTTATTTGTAACTTACTTTTACACTATACCTACTATATAAATATATTTTGAACCACAGGTTAACCAGAAATGAAACAATTTTGTCCTTCTGTTTCAGAAAACAAAAACCGTCACTGAAATAAAAAGTAGAAAATGGTTAAAAGTTATTTTCTTTCTTTTCTTTTTTTAAAATTATTTTTTAAGGGCTTTCCATCTGAACATCTCTGGATAAGAAAGTTTCTGCATGTTTTGTGAGTAAAAACTGTGTGACAGAGAAAAGTTCCTACAATCGCCGTTTCTTACCAGTTCTGGGAGGTACAGGATGTCGGGGAGGGTGGCACATATTCCGACCCCGCTGGGAAGGTTTGCCATAGTCCTAGTGTTGGAGGCCATCCTGCTGCTGCTGCTGCTGCTGCTGCTGCTGCTGCTGCTGTTAGACTAAATCGGATTCAAACCCGCTACGGTTGAAAAGCAGGTGGAGCAGGCTGCAGAAAAAAACGGAATCTCCATCAGCACAGTGCAGACACGCCCGGTAATTGGGGCGTAGTCAGAGCGAATTTAACGAATATGGAGATGCCTTTGATGGATCATCAGTGCGGGACAGACGGCAGTGTTTGGACACTGGCTCATTTATCACCATGACAACGGGCAGCAGCTCCGCTTTCAAGAACATCAAATAACAAAAAACTCAAGAGCGACAATAGCAATAGCTCTGCTGGACTTTTTATTTATTTACATTTTCCTCTTCAAATTTTTTTTTTTGACGCAAATTCAGTTCCAGAACGTCATAAACTTGGCAGAAGGATGCATGAGCGTCTCTTAACAGTTAATAAAGGAGTACTTCACTTCCCCGTCATTCTCAGAATACGTTTGCTTCAGATTGTTGATTTTAGCACGTGCACCACGCGTGCAGACCTAGGCAACAACTAGGTGGGACAAAATATTTGGGCCACATTTAAATTTGTGAGTGCAGGGCTCGATTTGGCAGAGTAATGCAGAGGTCTCCAGCAGCAGTTTGCATGAATGGAAATAAAGACATATGAAGACATTTTTTATGTGCTGCCAGCTGAACTCAGTTCCGTTTGTGAGCTTGCAGCTTTTCACACTACCCACTGTAAACAACAGTTCCATGGAAACGTAAAGGTGGCAAGCTTGGTCATTTGGGTAAGTGAGCTGTTGCGCAAACACCTCTGATAATTGACGTGGTGGATCCGGTTTCCTGCACCTGTCACACTATCTAACCTACTCCTGGTGGAGACAACACTCTTCGTAAGTAAAGCCAAGAAACCCAAGAAAAGAAACAACAACAACAACAAACAATAATTGGTCAAGCAGAAACCGAAATTCTTTAATGATTCTCCAAATGAAGTTCCTTGTACTTGTAGTCACCGTGACAGAACCTTGCAGCTGTTCCTGATTCTATAAAATTGCAATACAGGTCAAAGCATTTTGAAATAATTTGTTGGCAGAAAGAGAACAATTAAAATTAAGCCAGGAAACACAACCTTCTATATAGTTCATAGTGTAATACCAAGCATTCTGTTGCAGTGAAAGGCTTTCACTAACCCATATATATCATTCCATCTTAAATCAACTTAACACTTAACACTGATATGCATAAAAAATGTTAAAAACATGAATAATGGATTGGATTTATATAGCGCTTTTCAAGGCACCCAAAGCGCTTTACAATGCCACTATTCATTCACTCTCACATTCACACACTGGTGGAGGCAAGCTATGGTTGTAGCCACAGCTGCCCTGGGGTAGACTGACAGAGGCGAGGCTGCCATATCGCACCATCGGCCCCTCTGGCCAACACCAGTAGGCGAAGTGTCTTGCCCAAGGACACAACGACCAGGACAGAGAGCCCGGGGATCGAACCGGCGAGCTTCCGGTCACAGATACGCTTCCCAAACCCCTGAGCCACAGTCGCCCATTTATATATCAAGTTTTTAAATTTTTCAATATATATATATATATATATATATATATATATATTTGAAATATATGAATAATAATATATGGAAAAAAGTCCCATATTTGAGCACTAATAAAACACTTCAAATTTGAAAAGTGGCTAGTGACTAGTTTCTGAAGGTATGTCAGAATCAGAATAGCTTTATTGTCCCTGTAACGAGTACAATGAAATTAGGTGCTGTCCCTGTGGTACTGAGAAGAACAAAAACAAATATGAAAAGGAAAGGAAGAGAGAATCTATAAAAGGATATTTAAGAAGGTAAAGAATATATACTAATACAAAAAAATTTAAATAAAGTATATTAGTCACACAAAAAAGCTGCACCTAATGCCCGGGATTGTAATAAGGAGTTAGGTGGTATTTAATATTCTATAACACAAAGTTTTCCATGGTCAGTCTGTGTTGGTGTATGCCTGGGCTTGGGTCTGGGGTTTGCTGACCCTTGGCTCAGTGGGACATGTTCATGGAGGGTGGATTGCCCCTTCCTACCACTTCCCATTGGACATTGCATGTGGATAATACTGCTACTTCTGGACATGTTTTGGTGTGGTTTCCTTGCCTGTTTGAAAGTTGCCAGATGTACCATTCCACAAATGCCCCCCACATAGATATTTGATATTTGAAGGTAAAATTTCATAGCAATCATTATAAATGTTAAAATCTGGGGTTTTTTTTAGCTTTAGTGTTGGGTTAGCATAACAGCCATCAAAACACAATGGATTTTCCATTTAACATCCCAGTTTAAAAGAATGTAACGTGGCAAGCAGTGAAATGAATAACATCAGTAGTTATGTCTAACAACCCAAAACAAATTCATCACCCCACAGAAGTGATCTTAATTAATATCCAATATTTCTTCTGATTTATACTCAAATTAATACGCAACAACCTTCCGTTTTGTTTTTTTTAAATACTGAGTGCTAAGTAGGATTCCATTTCCACAAAAATTTATCAGTTTTCTCTCCAGAAGTACAAATGACCAATAATTAGCTATTATTTCTAGTATTCAGAGTTCAGCAAAGAAACTTCCCTGGGGACCAACAACCTTTTGAAAACCTAGTTGCATTTCCACCAGGTACTAAAGAAAGAGCCAGGATAACTGTTTTAGCCTCCAAAATGATCTGGGGTGGAGGACAACGGGGCGGTGATGAATGTAGCTGATTTTACAATAATCAAGGGCAACCAATCCAAAGAGATTTTTCAAAGTTTTCTTTGTCAGCACAGTTGATACACTGTGCAGTAGTCTGAGCCACAATATGAGAACTGAGTTTTTGTAATAACCAGTAAACCAGCCCAGCAGGTGTCTTACAGTTGTGGAGGCTGGGTTGGCTGGGTTTGTCATGGCATGTCATAACATAATAAGTGTCACCACAGTGGTGTTACCTGACTCTTCCTCCTGTAAATTAATGGACCTCTGTCAGTTGAAGCTTGTGTACAAGATTGAATTCTGCTTCCAAAAATATAAAATCCCCCAAATTACCAGAGTACCATTTTGGATAGTCAAAGCTGGTGAACACAGAAACCAGGGGAGATTCTAAGTCCAAACTTTTAAATGTTAAGTGCTACCATTTGTATCATATGCTATTGGAAATCACACAAAGCATCCATAAAATCTATGTGAATTATGTCAAAAATAATTGTTTTTCCATTTAACTATGTGCAAATTTGCTCACCTGGCTCTTCCTGCTATCATACAATTTCTTTGTCCTCTCTTCCTTCATTCTCCTCAAACTGTCATGGTCCTGGGTCATTTTTGTGCCTTGTGTTTATTCTGATTTTGTATTAGTTTAGGGTTGAACCTGAAGTTTAGTGTTTTATCAGCCCTACCTGTTTCCTGCTGTACTTTGAAGGTTCGTGTTTTGGATTTCCTGTTCTATTCTGAAGGTCTGTGTCTGTTGTCATTGTGTTCAGCTTGTGTCCTCCAGTCATCATGTGTATTCAGATCAGCTGTTCTTCCCTCCTGTGTTCGATTACCCGATTACCTTGTGTGTGTATATATAGTGGGTGTCGGTCTGTGTTCGTCGTTGGCTCGTCTGCGTTCTATGGTGTTTCGGTCCTGTCTCTGCGGCTCGCTGCCCTGCACCCCTTTTGTATGCTCTCGGGTTTGTCATTTAGTTCTCCCAGTTTAGGTTTCTTCAGTTGTTTTGTCATGCCTCACTGCCTGTTTTTGCCACTCCACCACTTGTAAATAAACGTCACTCGAATCATCAGTCACTGCCGCATTTTGGGTCCTCCTTTTCCTCCAACACCGCACGGCTCACCCCGCCAGCCGTGACACAAACCTTTGTACTGACAATCACACATAAACATACTCAGCTAGAAATGAAGAAAAATATAATCTTACGGTAATTACTTTAACAGCAGGTTGGGGATCTACATTCGTTTTGTGAAATCATCATCAATGAATGCAGGGAAGACAGAAGCTTTATAACGTTTTGTTGACTTTGGCTACATGTCCTATCTTACCTGTTTCTTTTAACTAAATGTAACAAAGAAATAGAATTTGCAACCTAATAAAAAGCATAAACTGATCCAAAGCAATATTAAAGGTGAATGTGGTCTACTCTTACCTGTCAATGTTGGCCATTGACAGTAAATGTGAATTTGACTTGCTTTTACTGAAGCTGGACTGTAAACTAACACTGAAGACCAGAATATCAATAAAAATATTTACCCAATAAATATAATAAAGTGCATCAGCTTCTTGGCTGGCAATTACCAATATAACACCAGACTTGTATCTCTGAAAGTTCTGAAAATCTCTGAGATTTTTGTGATCTAATCTACATTAGCGAATGTTTTTTATGCTAGTTAGAAAGAAATAATAAAAATAAGCAGCTACTTTCTAAGTCATAGCAGCATCTCTTGGAGGCCCCAGCATCCACGACCCCATAAAAGCATTGAAAACCTGAGGCCACACATCCCAATGACACATGTGCGTCCACCCCAGCAGGGGGAGAGGGAAGCTGGACAGAGCTCCCACAGCCAAGGGCAGGAGTGCCAGGGAACCAGAGGCAGCAGACAGGCCGGCAACCCCAGCACAAGCCAAGGATGGGGCCCCAGACCCCCAGCCCCAAGAACTGCCTCACAGCCAGCGGAGTGCCCACCATGCAACTGAGAGGCCCGAGCCACCCCAGACCACAACCCCCACAGAAGCAGGCCAGCAACCAAAACACCAGGTAGACCTGTGGCCCGACAGCTGACTGTCTTTCTCTATTCATATTCAACACGTAGTTAGAAAATTTGTAATTAAACTAAAATTCTTGCATAGTCCAGTCATCGAGATGCAGAATCCACTGTGGATAGTTTGTTTGTCTGTCACGATGCAGGAGATAAATAATAAAATCCAGTAAATACTTAAACAATAGGCAATCCCTATGTCTACATTAAGTTTGGTAGAATTGGCTTCCTGTACAAAGCAGTGTTTGAACAGAATGAACATGAAACTGCCTTTAAACTGGAGTCCATCCTTCTGCAGTGAAAGACCGTTCTCTTTCTAAGATTCTTGCATCTCTCAATGATTCTTTTTCTTGCTGATTTTAAATGAAAATTCAGTCACTATTTGTGGAGGTCATAGTAGCTAGCAGGATTTCATTCCCTGCTGAGATTAACTGCAACACCGTTTGAAAAATTTGTTTTTTGCGTTCCTTGATCCCTTCATCTTTATGTAGTTTAACTGGATTTAAGGAGTGGCACATTTGATCACAATCAGGGATTGGCCCTTCCCAAAAGAAATGAGATCACAGTTTTTAGTCTGTAAACCTGACAGTTTTGTGAGTCAGTGACTTGGACCTCCTCCTTCCTTGAAAGCTCTTTTGCAATATTGCGTTTAAACAGTAGGTTTTCATTTCCAGGCTGTTAAAAACCAGTAAAGCAGCCCAGCATGTGTCTTACAGGTGTGGAGTCATTAAGGGAATCTTTCCTAGGCTAGGCTTGGCAGTGTCTAGCATGCCATGGCATAATGAGCAAAGCGTCACTATGCTGGTGTTACCTCACTCTTTTTCCTGTAAGCTGGTGGATCTCTGTCAGCTGAGACTTACATACAGAATCTGTCACTGAACACATAGGAATAAACATTAAAGGTTAACAAACTGTTAACAAATCATTTACCTACTGTTTACCTCAACTGCTTCTTGACAAATAACCTAGCAGCACTTGCCAAATCTGTAGGTAGACATAAGTTCAAATAATTTCTTACTAACCACCTTGGGCAACATGTGTAGTGTAAAGAGGATGGAAGTGTGAAGTAAATTGCTAATAACACTACACTAGCAAGTCTTGATGAGATGGCAGCTCTTCTCATGCCCAGGCTAACAAAACTTGTAAGTGGCTACCTGTAGCTCATTAGGTAGGTAAGAACTAATGGGAAACTTGGTGGTTCAGTCCCACGCTGCTCCAGTGTAGATGCCAAATATCCATCGGCAAGATGCTGGACCAAAGTTGTCTCTAACGCATCCATCAGAGTATAAATGTGTGAATGTTAGATAGAAAACACTTAAGCATAGAAAAATGTGCTTGCATGAATGGATGAGTGAGGCATGTGGTTGAGGCATGATTGAGGCAATGCTTAGAGTACTCAGGTGGAGTAAAAAACTGCCATATAAGAACCAGTCCATTTACTAAGTTGACCAAGTGCAGGTGTAACAGTTGTTTGCCAACAGTCGATCTTTATTATTCATTAATATTTTTAATCCCCTGCAGATTGACAGTTAACCATGTCACACACTCAAGGCTTGTGTTTCTGAGCTCATGAATAACTGTTTTTAGGGGTTTTAAAAAAATTATTTTTCTTTAGACTTGTGGTCCTCACAGGGCAACCACTAAAAATACACAGAATATAAAGTTTTTAAATGAGCTCAACCTTAAACACATGCATCAGTACTATTAATCAATTTAACACTGATGGCAAACATTTCTCTGCAGAAAAAATATTCTTACTTTTTACACTTTTTGCATAGCAGCGTGTTTTATTACTGTTTCATTGCGACTTTTCTTAAAGTAAGGGTTTTTAAAAGTTCTTCCACCACGTGTCATTTCAGCAGACTCAGCTAATAGTCTTCTGAAATGTAAACCTTGTGCCAGTTTCCCTGTACGGTGACAATAAAGGAATCTTTGATAATAGATGATAAATAACTTTTGGTGGTATAGAAGAAATTTGTTTACTCTTTAACAGGAAGGAGTGCAGAAAAGTGAAGATGTTCATGTATGTTTTAATCTGATTCAGTTTATGTTGTTAAATCATTGAATAGTGGATGAAATATGTTTGTTTGTATGTTTGTGTGTATGTGTGTCACTTATGGCTGAGCTGTTCCTTTTGCAGTGTTTATTGTGTGCAGTATTATGATTATCACACTCAACTCTGTGTCCCTGATAAGTGTTTAAAATGTTTTTGAGAGTTTTCTGCCGTCGTGAAAAAGGGAGAAGCGGAAGGTAGCTTTCATTAGTGAGAACAGAAAAAAAGACCCCTCCTGTATGCATTTCTTGTGTCAGGTGGCGCCACCTGCTGATCAGGAGCAGTATGCACCTCTGCGACTGTGTTCTCAGTAATACGGTATTTTACTGCGGGTCACTTGCCGTATCTTAGAGGAGGTTGCTGTGATGTTCGGTCATGTTAGCGAGGAACGGAAATCGACCGCAAGTAAGTGTTGTTTATTTATTTGTCTGCCGTGTTTTCTCTCAGAATGTCTGAATTGAGGCCCTCCTCATTCTCGGATGGTTCACGCGGCGTAACGGTGATCTTTGATCCGTATTTCACAGCGCTGGGACGGCGCGAGCAACAGAATTTAATCTGGCACGTTAAGCGCAAACAATCCTGTGTTGGGTGTTTTTACTAACTTTGACTGATCCGTGGTGTTACCCAGAGCTTAGAGAGAGCGCTGTTTAAACACAGACCGTGTTTCTTGCCGTATGGTGTCATCTGTTATTCACTTTTAAAAAATAAAGCGACCACAGCGAAAAAAGCACAGTAACATTTCTTGAGTTTATTTCTACTTTACTGGCGTCCACGGCTTTGTTGGCACACGCGCGGAGTTTGTAAATACTAAAGCGCGATATAGTTTATTATCTAAAAATAGCGACGTGAACGCGCATATTATGTGAGCCACACTTCCTTTACGGAAGATTTCAGTGTTTCCCTGATTGCTGGCTCCTTACTGTTAGCAAACGTTCACTCGGGCTACCGTCTTGTCACGGGGGTTATCGCAACACGTAGATGCGTGGAGTATTTCTAGAATCATAATTTCCTAAAGTCAGATGTAATCGCTCAGCGTGGGGGAAAGAATCACAACTCACAATAATTTCTGTTGAGAGCTCCAGCAGATGTTCTTAATGTACAGGCTGTTATCAGCTACCAGCTGCTCTTTGTGGATGTACACACTTGAATTCAGCCAGATGTCAGCAGACGTTTCATAAGTTGTCTTGGCTGATTTCCATCCTCAACACTGAGAGGACACTGCTTGTACTAACTTTTTACTAGGCAGCCACTGTGCACCAGTCACACACTGCTCTTTACTTTAAATCCATCACAGTACAGCAAGCTAACCTGTTTATCCAGCACTAACCTGCAGAGCAACCTTATTAGAGCAAACAAGAATATTATCGCTAAAAATCAAGATCGCCTGATTTTGTACACTAACACTATCACTGGGTGAAATCCGCCCCAAACCTACTTTACCCTTTATCACTATTGCCGGTGACAATCACCCGAACACAAGACTGTAGAAAAAGCGGGCTTTGGGGTAGGGAAACACCCAAAGACACTTCAAAGACAATGCTGAAGCTACACAGGGACCCATGACACTCAGAGAAACGCAACTTATTAAAAATCATGTAAATGCAAGTTAGTCTGCCTCAGTTTGTTGTGCAGCATGTTTCACAATTTAAAAAAAAAAAAGCAATGTCACATGTCAGGACCCTATCTGACTTAAAAACATGAGGACTTGCATGTTAGTTTCAAATTTCCAGTTTATCCAGCTGAACTGAGCAGTCCTTATCTTTAAATCTAACCTCTCTTCTTCTCCTGCCTTTCTTATCTTTCCCCATCTCTGAGTGAAGTTAGCTATTGTAACGTTCACAAGAACCAGACGGTTGGGGTCTCAGTTTGTCCGTTTATTCGGCACATAAGCCAGCGGGTTGTTAACTCAGGGGGAAGCGCTCTCGAACTACACCTCTCTTCAGCCTGGCACACACACAGAACAACCAGGTCCCCCCCACCCCTTCCTGTACACCACCCTCACTACTTCCTGCAGCCCAACCAAACATGAATCTTAAAGGAACAACAACAGTGTGCAGAGAAAACCAACATGTCACTGTCCAGTAACACTTAACCATCGTTACACTGCCCCCCCAGCAATAAGTTCCTCGTCCCCGAGGGAACGACACAGTCTCTGAGGCGGGGCGGTAGCCTACGTTCCCTCCTTGACCTCCTGAGCCCCTGAGGAGGACGCGGAGCTTCGGGGCTTTGGGGTGAAGAGTCCGAGGGGGGGGAACGCAGCCCCGGTCGGGGGCCCCTCTGAGCAGGGTCATGGACGCTCTGTACACGTCCCTCTGGAAAGGAGGGGAGGGACTGTCCTCTGTAGGGGGCCATCCGGTCTCTGTGCAGCGCTACTATCCTCCCCCTAGGAGGCAACTGCACCCTGTAAACAACCTCCCCCACTCGCTCTAGGACGCTGCAAGGCCCCACCCAGCTGCTATCCAGTTTAGGACACCGTCCCTTCTTCCTCTTTGGGCTGTAGACCCACACCAGCTCCCCAGCACGGAAGTGCCTCCCTTTAGTGGTGATGTCGTAATTCCTCTTTTGGCGCAGGCCTGCCTTCGCCAGCTGCTCTCGGGCGTAGGAATGTGCAGAATCCAGCCGGTCCTGCAGCTTCCTTGCGTAGTCCCGGCCCGGTGGTGCCTCTGGCGCGTCCGGGGGTTTCCCAAAAGCCAACTCTGCAGGAGTTCTCAGCTCTCTCCCTAACATGAGCAGGGCAGGCGTACATTGGGTGGAGTCCTGCACTGCCGACCTGTAGGCCATGAGGGTAAGGGGAAGATGGTAATCCCAGTCCCGTTGGTGTTCTGAGGTAAGGATGGCTAGCTGCTGGGCCAGCGTCCTGTTAAACCTTTCCACCAGCCCATCGCTTTGGGGGTGAAGTGGGGTGGTGCGGGTTTTCTTAGTCCCAAGGCGTTCACACATGGCAGCAAATACCTTGGACTCAAAGTTACGCCCCTGGTCACTGTGGAGGGTCTCTGCTGTTCCAAAGCGGCTGAACATCCCCTCCACTAATACATCAGCGACCGTCTCAGCCTCCTGATCTGGGATGGCGTATGCTTCCGGCCACTTGGTAAAATAGTCCATGGCCACAAGAACATAGCGGTTTCCTCTGTCTGTGCGAGGAAATGGGCCCATGACGTCCACAGCTACTCGCTCCATTGGGGCTCCTGCTGGTTGCTGCTGAAGCTGAGCCCGGGACTGGTCTTGTGGCCCTTTGTGTGAGGAACATGCATCACAGCTGCGGCAAAAGTCCTCCACATCCCTCCGCTGTTGACCCCAGTAATAGCCCTGGCGGAGGCGGCGAAGAGTCTTGGAGACCCCAAAGTGGCCAGAGCCAGTGCTCCCATGGCAGGCTCCCAGCACAGCTGACCTCAGCGACCTTGGCACCACAACCTGCCACCTCTCCTCCCCCGTGGCAGGATCCTTCCAGGCACGCTCCAACACCCCCTCCTTCAGCCTGAGAGCTGCAAACTTGGCCCACAGCCCCCTGGTACAGATGGAAAACCCAGTGACCTCATCCCAAAGGGGTTGCTCCCCCTTCTCCAGCCACTGCAGGACCGGCAGCAGGTCTGCGTCTTGTTCCTGCCGTGCCCTCCACTCCGCTGCATCCACCACCAGAAGAACCCTGCAGGCGAGCTGTGCTGCTCCGTCTATTGTCGTGAGTTCCCGCTCTATTTCCTCTCGCTTCTCACAGTAACGGCAGCCAGCTGCAGCACATGGGCGGCGAGAGAGGGCGTCTGCGTTAGAATGGTGCGTCCCTGCTCTGTGCTCCACGGTGAAATTGAAGGCTTGGAGCTCCTCCAGCCAGCGAGCCACCTGTCCCTCTGGCTCCCTGAAAGACATCAGCCACTGAAGGGCAGCATGATCAGTTCTGACAACAAATGCTGTGCCGCACAGGTAGTATTTAAAGTGTCTCACCCCCGCCACCACAGCCAACAGCTCTCGTCGTGTGACACAGTAGCGCCGCTCGCTCCTGTTCAGGACCCGGCTGAAGTACGCCACCACCTTCTCCCCTTCCGGTCCAACCTGCGACAACACCGCTCCCAGCCCCACATTACTTGCGTCAGTGTCCAGGACAAAAGGCAGGGCGGGGTCAGGGGGGGCAAGGACTGGGGACTCTGTCAGCGATCTGCGGAGGGTGTCGAACGCCTGCTGACAGTCCTGGGTCCAGATGAAGTCACGGTCCTTCTGCAGCAGGTGGAAGAGTGGTGCGGCTATGGAGGAAAAGCCCTTCACAAACCTCCTGTAATAAGACGCCAGTCCTAGGAAGCTTTTGAGCTGTTTCTGGTCTGCTGGTGTGGGCCACTCGGTAATGGTGTGAATTTTTTCCTCCAAAGTGCTGATGCCCTCACGACCCAGCTTGTGGCCCAGAAACTCCACCTCCCTCCTCATGAAGTGGCACTTGTCGGGATCCAGCTTCAGGCCTGCAGCCGCCACCCTCTCCAACACTTGTCTCAGGGCATCCAGGGCAGCATCAAAGGAGCTCCCGTGCACTAGAAGATCATCCAGGTAAACCAGACACCGTTGCCGTGGGACGCCAGCCAGCACACTGTCCATGAGCCTCTCGAAGGTCGCAGGAGCGTTGCAAAGGCCAAAACTCAGGACTTTGAACTGCCATAGTCCCCTGTTAGTGCAGAAGGCTGTCTTCGGTCTGGATTCCGGGGACAGTGGCACCTGCCAGTAGCCACTCCGCAGGTCCAGGGTGGAAAACCAGGAGGACCCGGCTACTAAGTCGAGGGACTCATCAATCCTGGGAAGGGGGTAAGAGTCTTTCTTTGTCACTTTGTTGAGTGGTCTGTAGTCCACACAGAAACGCATCCTAGGACTTTTTTTCTTAGGCACCATCACCACCGCGGAGGCCCACGGGCTATCAGATGGTTCTATGATGCCCGCCTTCATCATTTCACACAGCTCCCTGTCTGCAGCCTCCTGATGAGCCAGGGGCAGGCGGCGGGGGCGCACTTTAATAGGCTGGGCATCCCCGGTCTCAATGACGTGCTCTACCAAGTGTGTCAAGCCAACATCACTTTCTTTCAGGGCAAAAATGTCACTAAACCCTTTTAGTACCTGCCATAGACTCTCTTGCTGCTGTGGAGTCAGCCCCTCACAGTTCTTTGACCAGATACTCCTCACTGCTGAGAGCCTCTCCTCCTCCTCCTCCTCCTCCGCTCGCTGTTCTGCTGGCGGGTCTGCAGGGGTCTCTGCGGTGGAGGTGGACGCCGCGGCAGATGCTGTGCAGACCGGGGGAGGAATAAGCGGCACCTTCTTCCCATCAGGGAGTACGAGGAGGCCTTTGCCTAAGTCCAGTACACCACCAATGGCTCGTAAAAAATCCAGCCCAAGGATGCAGGCGTCCTGCACGTCAGCCACCCAGGCAGCATAAGACACACCGAGGTCCCCCACCTTGAACTGGAACACTCCCTTCCCTCTCATTGGGGCCAGATCACCGGTCACAGTCTTAAGTTGCACGTTAGTCGGTTGTACAGCAGCTCCGGTTGGGACAATATCGGGTCGGACCAGCGTTGCATTGGATCCCGTGTCCAGCAGGGCCGTACAGGACACCCCCGCAATCGTCACTGGAACATGGCAAAAGCCGCCAACCTGGGTCCAGCCCACAGTGATGGCCGCACCGGGTGGAGGTGGCGGTGGTGTGGGGATGTCGTTCTCCCAGGCCCGTGTACTCCCGCCTACACGGGCCCGTGGGCGTTTCCCTGAACCGCTGCAAGCTTGGGGCACTGCCTGATGAGGTGTCCGACTTGTCCACATCCCCAGCAGCTCTGAGGTCGGCGGTGTGGGCCAGCCCGAGGGGAAGGCGACTGCAGCGAAGCTGTCTGCACCAAACTGCACAGGCCCGCTGGCGTCTCCATCTGTTCCACAGGTGCTGACACAGCCCTCACCACGTGTGCGTCGTCAGCGCCCCCAGAGGATCCTGCAAGCATCTCCCTCTCCAACGCTAGCTCCAGGGCTGCACTGAGTGTGGCCGGCCGAGCAAGCTGAGTTTGCATGCGGAGCTCTTTAGGGCTCAGGGCCTGCAGGAACTGGTCCCGAGCTAACTCCGCCTGCACTGATGGTGGCATGCTGTCATACGCCCTCCGGCAAAGGCACTCGACTTCATGGGCCAAAATGCGGAGGGGCTCACCTGGCAATCTGCATCTGTTGTGGAACTCCGACCTCAGCAGCACTGGTTGGTTATACTGCCCGAAGCGCCTCTGAAGTGCTCCGACCAGAGCATTATAATCTCCCCTCTGCTCCTCGGTCAGCAGCAGCAGGCATGCAGCTGCATCCTCACACAGGCACAAAGCCAATTGGAGAGCTTTATGTTCCTCAGACCAGCCAGCTGCAACAGCTAACAGCTCGAACTGTGCGATAAACACTTCCCATGGCGTCTTGCCGCTGAACTTAGGCGTTTTTATATTCGCTGCAGCTTGCTGGGCGCCGCCATGTTTGTTTACATCACGTGACGGCGCGCCAAGCGAGGTCGACTCCTTCCCGCCGGAATCGCGGCCGCTGTGCGAACAGTTCCCGAGCCTAGTCAAACCTGGAGAAAATCCAGCCTCGGCAGACAGCCGCAGCGCCGTTTCCCTCACTCCATGGGCGGGCGAGCGCGGACGAACCTCCCTCTCCTCCCTCTCCTCCGTCTCCTTCTTAATCCTGCCCGGCAACATCCTCGTCTCGTAACGGCAAGCGTCGCCGGCAACAGGGTCTCGGGCGTTCTGGGGTTCTTTTTTCTTTCTTCACTTCTGACACCAATGTAACGTTCACAAGAACCAGACGGTTGGGGTCTCAGTTTGTCCGTTTATTCGGCACATAAGCCAGCGGGTTGTTAACTCAGGGGGAAGCGCTCTCGAACTACACCTCTCTTCAGCCTGGCACACACACAGAACAACCAGGTCCCCCCCACCCCTTCCTGTACACCACCCTCACTACTTCCTGCAGCCCAACCAAACATGAATCTTAAAGGAACAACAACAGTGTGCAGAGAAAACCAACATGTCACTGTCCAGTAACACTTAACCATCGTTACACTATTTTCTTTCTCTGTGAAATACAACAGTTGGACCTTTAGCTAGCAACACACTGTGCTACAAGCAGTTTGAGCGTTTGCTAATGTTTGCTGAGCTTATAGTTGCATTTGAAATAACCTGCCACAACATGTTACACCTTTATTGTTGCTCCTCTTCTGTATGGCTAGCTAGATGCTGAAGTAGCACAACAGCAACTTGTGGGTACCGGCAGTCTTTCCGGAGTTGTGCTGAAAAAAACAAAACAACAGAAATTTGTTTAAAAATATAGGGAGTAAAAGTAAAAAGTTGTCAGAAAAATAAATACTTAAGTAATGTACAGATACCTGAAAATTCTATATAAGTATTTTTACTTTGTTACTTCCCACCTGTGATTTTGGTACTCACATTTTTAACATGTTTAAATTAACTAATGGTTTTGTATCCACCACCACAGTGAAGGAGGAGTTCAGTATAATCAATACCTCTCTCACTTTACTTAGGTGTGTGTGAGCAATGTCAACATTCTGGCATTTAGGGTTATTTTTAAGGGTCATTCCATATAACATAAGCTAAATCTAAGAAGACTGTTATTTATTTATTTGTATAAGAACTTTATACCAGGTATGTGTGAAGTAACAGAAACAAGCATTGATTTCATGGATGTTTTCTTTGTTTTCTGACAGCTCAGAAATCTTCAAAAGCGCTTTTGGGGTAGATTTAATGGGTCATATCACCAAGTGGTCAGAACAGTCTAAAAGATGTCCTTTCCATCTATATTTTATACCAGGCTCAACGTCTAGGTGTGATTCCTTAAGGATAAAATCTTTTTCAAATTCATGTTTGCTAATGCTTGATTAAGAAAGTGCAAGGAGGGAGTAAAAATGGGCCAGCGTTACAAACTGACAAAACAAGAATTTGAAGGTTTAATAATAATGGATTGGATTTATATATGGCGCTTTTCAAGGCACCCAAAGCACTATTCATTCACTCTCGCATTCACACGCTGGTGGAGGCAAGCTATGGTTGTAGCCACAGCTGCCCTGGGTCAGATTGACAGAGGCGAGGCTGCCATATCGCGCCATCGGCCCCTCTGGCCAACACCAGTAGGGTAAAGTGTCTTGCCCAAGGACACAACGACCAGGACAGAGAGCCCGGGGATCGAACCGGCAACCTTCCGGTTACAGATACGCTTCCCAACCCCCTGAGCCACAGTCGCCCAAACAATTTCACAAACAATCACTTCAGTCACTTCTTTACCATAAACCTGGGCTCATTTTTGATCCGAGGAAAACAAGCTATATTTCAACCAGCCCCATGTACTGTCTATAGTTATACATCATACAGTAATGATATGATGGTAAAATGTTGCATGCCTTGTGGGTGATCGTGGCTCAAGAGTTGGGAGTTTGCCTTGTAATCAGAAGGTTGCCGGTTCGAGCCCCGGCTCCGACAGTCTTGGTCGTTGTGTCCTTGGGCAAGACACTTCACCCGTTGCCTACTGGTGGCGGTCAGAGGGCCCGGTGGCGCCAGTGTCCGGCAGCCTCGCCTCTGTCAGTGCGCCCCAGGGTGGCTGTGGCTACATTGTAGCTTGCCATCACCAGTGTGTGAATGAGTGGATGGCTTTGGGGTCCTTAGGGACTAGTAAAGCGGTATACAAATACAGGCCATTTACCATTTGCCTTCACTCTATAAGCGAACATAAAAAAACAAATTGCTGATTCCAAGCGGTTCACATGGCATGCACTCACTGATTTATCATGGAATAATCTGATAACGTAATGCCTTTTAAAAAGAAGAAAACATTTATCCTTGAAAATTCATGTTCATTATTTGTATTATATCATTAAATATGCAAAGAATATATTTAACAAAAATCTGGTACAAACTAGAAAAAGAGAATGTTTGCCTTCAAAATAAAACGTTGTGCTTACCACTGCAATACATTTGAAAAGGTTTCAAATTTTTTACTTTGAATGTTATTGTGCTCCATTTCCAGTTTGTGTCAAACTTTCCACATGAACTACCACTAGCAAGTAGTTTTCTAATGTAGGATCTAAAGGATAGCTGAAAACTATAACTGAGAAATACCTTGTCTCTCTCTACAGCCTTCAGTGGAGAAACAGACCACAAGGACTGAGCTGAAACTCTTACCACTCTGTGGACAAGAAGAAGAACCAATAGCTGACTCATTTTCCACAAGGCTATCAGATCACAGCCATTTATTCAGCCACAGTCATTACGTTTCACTGCTGTGGTAAGTGCTAGTGGACTGCTATATCATATTGGGACACTGTAAATGTTGACCTAAATCCTCCAGAGCAGATTCTTTTTGACTTTTTTTTTGTCATCACATGACAAATTCCCCAATGCCTCGATGGAAAGTGTTCTTGAGCCAGTACCTGCGATGGTCCAGCACAGTCACTCAAGCCTTCGCCCTGTCCATCATCACATTTTGTGTCATATTTCCTCTGTGCTGCCATCGTCTGCTGTACTCTTACTACTTCATTAAGTCCATGTACCTCGATTCTATGAGTGAAGTGGTGCTGCGGGAAAGCCTAGATCGAGGTCAGGAGGCTCTGCACTTCTGGCAGAGCTCTTCAACTGCAGCAACGTCCAGATTCAACAACTTCACTCAACATCCTGAACTGCTGGTCACTGTGGTAACAGCCAGGCGGAAGGAGGCACGGGACTACCACTACCTGCTCCAGGTAATGCTGCAGCTGAGTAACATTGTGGGAAGCTGTGGGGAGCAGAAGTGCGCGGAGGTGCTGGTCTGTGATGTGGAGAGTGGCCCGCAGGAAAACCAAGATGCCAAGGTGCTGGAGAGCCACTTCAGGGTGGTCCGGCGTTCACCTCAGGAGCAGCAGAGCATACAGGAGCGAATTAATACCTTTGAAAAGGAGAAGAGGGATTATGTCTTTTGTCTCCGCAGAGGCTGGGATCTGGTGAAGCCTAAAAATATTGTCGTTCTAGAAGATGATGCTTTGCCAAGAAATGACTTTTTCATTGTTATAAAGGATTTGTTGTCACGTAGGTTTGCTCTTCACACTCTTTACATCAAGCTATATCATCCTGAAAGGCTACAACGCTACTGGAACCCTGAGCCATACCGCATTCTGGAGTGGGTGGGGCTGGGATTGGTTGGCGCAACGGCTCTCCTCCTCAGCTTTCCTTACTGGAACCCTTGTTCTTTCTCGTTCACCCTGTCCGCTACCCATCTCCTCTTTTTCACTCTATACTTTATGACCGCTGCAGAGTTGTTGGGGCGGCATTACCTTCTAGAAGTCCGGAGAATTTCCCCACAGCTGTATGCCGTCTCGCCAGCTACCGAGTGCTGCACCCCAGCCATGTTGTTCCCTGGCAATGCCTCATTAAGGGTGGCTGAGTATCTAGACAGTTCATTCTGCTACAAAGGGCATGCTAAAGACATTGTTCTGTATCAAATGGCCAGGACAGTCCCTGGGCAGAGGTCCCATAGTGTAGAACCCAACCTCATCAGTCACATTGGGGCTTATTCCTCAGTCAGAGCTAACCCATCCAGGCCCAAGCTCCTCTAACAGAAGAAGAAGAAGAACTTCTGACTGCAAGGTTCACTTTAATCTGGTTTCTCCTTCCTGGGTTTTGCTTTTTTACCATCTTCTAGACTCTTTAGAAATCTTAACAAATTACTCAGTGAATGTTGGTTTGGTGATTTGCATTGAAAACTATCAAGGGATTCGATCGATATATTAGTAGATGTCTACGTTCCAGCTTGTAGACGCACATGTGTTTTTAGTTCTCCATCTCTCTGATATACATTTATTTTAATCCACCCTGCACAAATTGTGTAAAAGGTGGTGATGGTTTTTCTTCAGAAGAGGTTGAAAACCACACAAATTAATGCAGGAAAATAGCATGTCCTAAATTATTTTATATAGAAATGTTAGATGGCAGAAAATGTTACTTTGACCCATACCTTGAAAGCCTCTGCCACTTCTTTATTGCCAAATCATCTAACCCACTCTCACTGAGCTGTGTGGGACCCTTCTGAAAAAAAAAATGTAAACGGTTCTCTTCTTTGTTTACCTTTTTAAAAAAAGAAGCCAGATGCTGCCAGAATGCCTGTTTTTCCTTTGTCTGTCCTTTGACTGTTAAAGGATTTATTCGTTTTTTATATACAATAATCACAGTAAAATAAAATGTAACTCCTTAGAGTAAGGAGAGACCAATTCACCAGACTATGCCTAAAGTTTCTAAAGTTAAGTTACAGTGGAACTGGTGTGTGAGAGCGATAGCTGATTTAGTCGCCTGTCGTGTTTACATATTTACATTAACCTTTTGCAAATATGAAAGTGGGTAGAGCCATTGGCTGTTGTACTCTTAGATTGAAATAGGTTTTAATATTGTATAAAAGCTAAACATATCCGTATTTTGCCACCTGGGATTTTCCTCCAAAATGGTACGAGCATTCAGAAGTCAGCTCTAATTGCTGTTTGCTGCAGATTTTCTTTTCAGTTGTCTCACACTCGCTTTCTTTCTCTAGTTATGCCTGTGTGTGTATTTGCATGTGGTGATGAAACATGAGCCCTGGCTCATGAAAGACTAATGTCTGAGGACGACATTCCTGGTTTGCGTGTGGATTTCTTTGTTTTAATTTAACAGGTTTAGTGATGTAACAGAATGTACACTAGTGGCGGTTCACTCACAATGAACAGTCTAAAATTTTGGTTTCAGCTCAGGCCTGCTCTTTGATTTGATTTGATATACCTTTATTAGTCCCACAAGGGGAAATTTCATAAGGCCTCCGACCTATTGCACGCAATGGTGGCGCCATCTTACCCTCCGACCATACATACATTACAAAAAACATCACATGGGGAAGACGGGTCAGAGAGGTATAACAATGGAAAATGCACCACATGAGGAAAGATAAGGAGAAAAAAATAACTCCCCCCCCCCCCCCCCCAGACTGACCTCCAACAGGGAGATCAGTTTGAGAACAGAAAAAAACCCCACCTCTGCACATGAAAAAACTCTTAATACACCAAAGAAACACATGACAAGCAACAGGGGAGGGTAAAGGGTGAGAGACAGCCGAATTAGACGTTTGCTGGTCTCCTTGATCCCCGTCAGCATCGGATTTCTTAGTTACTGCTATTAACCTTTTGCATGTGGCTCCTATAAAGCTTACACTGATAAGAGCACATTTATCACTGAAGTGCACAGTACTTGTTGACACACTGCCCATGAGTTCATTCAGTAGACAGAAACGCTTTCTGTTTTGTAATCCAATGCTGAGCTGGTTGAGCAAACACTCCTTCCTGCTGATTCTGAAACAAAAACCGCCTGCTCTTCCTAAAAACACCGAAATTCTGTTTTACTGACTGGCTGCAAGCTCGTTAGAGAGTATCAAAGTGAATCTCGGCCAGAAACGGGAAAATGAGAAATTTGCCAAATGTACACATCACATCACATACATCACAAATTTGCCTTATTTTAATCTTCGTTTTTTGTTAGATTTTTTTTTTCTAAATTTGAGTGAATGTTAGCAATTCATTAAGGACTGAAATATTAGAAAGCACAAAATGTCTTAATTATATTATTTTGTGTTGACAGGAGATAATTTATTTGGTAAAGGGCTAAGTGACAAACCGGATTTATCTACAAGCGTTATATTTTATTTGTGGCTGGTTTGAGTAAATGCCATTATCTATGATTACTGGTCTGATTTTTTTCTTTACCTATAAAGAACACTTATTAATTAATTAATACAGACCACACACATTTAGAACATAAATTAAAATATGACAGAATATCAGTTTTAAATAAAAGAAAATCATTAAAATCAAATCATTGATTTGGAAAAATTATTAATATTTTGTTTAAAAGAAGATAGATGTTCACTTTAGCTGTGGCTGTACAAGAGAAGTTATCAGAGCTGACTGCTTCGGTTTTTATTTGGGTTATTTGGCTTTCTCATATATACACTGGATGTATTTCATTTCTAAATCATCAATATTGATGTGACTGTTCACTGTCATAAATATTTAATTTGAGTTAAAATTGTGTGAGATTTAAAGGATTTTCTCTTTAATGCTTCTCTTCTGTATGGATGTTGGTCAGAATTATTGAATGACCTGAACTGAGTGATACATTTAACTACTTCTGCTGTTTGTTTTTTGTTTTCAAGCACTGATATTTTTACTCTAGTAAGCTGAAAAATTGTATTTCAATTTTCACTTCTGATTTGGATTTTCACATGTCTTGTTTTCACTGTGATTCTTTTACTGATTTTACAATTAATACAATAAATCTTTTGAGTTTTGAGTTACTTGTCTCTCTGGGTGTTTGTATTCAAGCACCATCTTTGTTACTGTTCAGGATAAACCCAATAAGGTGCTGGATGGGGTTTTAAAGATGGGGAGTTCTGGACTTCATTGCACACGGTGAGACAAACATTGAAGCTGAACCATCCAAGCTGTTGCCATGAGCCAGGTGCTTAGCTGAGCTTTGGTGTCCCCGAGATTAGCAGTGTCCTTCAGAGAGCTCTCATAATTCTTCCCAAAACATCGGATCCCTTGTTCTTGGGTTAGAATCTCTGACCTTTGGATGCTGAAGGTGTTTTTTGTCAGATTCATCAATTGGATTGATGAAGTCATCATGATTACATCGTCCATGAACTCTCGGCAGGCAGGATGTCTTGTGCTGTCATCTGATGTCACCTCTGCACTGCGTCCCTCCACCTCTAGCAGTGGTGATGAACAAAAACAGTGTCCATGCCATTTAGTGGGGTTCTTTCCTTATCACTCGCCTTCAGCCACCTTTTCTTGAGCGTTCATAGTTTTTCCTGTACTTCCCTTTATCCTGTGATCTGTTGCTGGTGTCTGATTAAAGCGTTTAAACTCCAGGTCATCCAAACTTTCAATTTCATCCCCTCTCTCTGTGCTCTGAACAAAATGAGCTGAGAGGTCTGGAGCACTGTGGTGTGCCTCCTGGCTCTGGTCCTCTGCTGAGCATAGCTAATATACTGCTCAGGCATAACAATCATTGCTTTGTCTTACTGCCTTACTTTATTCACACCCTCTCTTAACACGCACAAGTAACAAGCACAAAGAAATTGAAGACAAATAGGAAAAAAGAAGAAAATATAATAATGGATAGAGTACAAATAGAAATACAAATATACAAATCAACAATCTCCTTGTGTTTTGTGTGTGTGTGAGTGAGAGAGATGATGTGTATGTATGAGATCTGGGCCATCCGCATCCCCCAAGAGTACCAAAGACCTGAAGCCACACATCTTGACAAATTGTCTCCACCTCAGCAGGAGAAGGAGGGAGACCCAAGATGAAATGCCCAAAGGTCGATAATCACAGAGAATCAGAGGCAATGAAGAAGAGCTAGATCTCAGACTCTGCAGGCATCAGTTATCATGACAGCACAGTTGGAAAAATACTGAACAAGCCCCATGCAACAAGTACGTCATGCAAGGAAGGGTTGCAAAGAGAAAGCCTCTTTTTTTCTAATGCAGCAAGAGTACTGTGTTACGACCCCCTCTGCTAGGTGTCAGGGGAGGAGTAACGTACACAAGCCCCCCCACACAAAACTGAGTAAAGTAAAAGGTTTTAATGTCAAACTTTAAACAGAAAACCGACAGGGCTGTTCAACAGACCACTGGGCATATAGTTATTACATAAAGAACAAACGAAACAGTCAGGCGTAAAAGCTAAGGGTCAACTAAAGCAGGCTGGCGGCACACAAAATAAAAGCTAAGGGTAACTAAGGCAAGCCAGGATCACAAAACTCTAATGAAACTAAGTTGAGCTGTATATCAGGTTTAAACAAAGAGCAACACAGCAAACAGGTTTAACATGCAAAGCAGACGAGGAGGCCACTGCATGTTCACTTCAGAGCAGCAGTTTCCCCCCTAGTGTGAAGGATCTTCAGCCTTTTATACTCCCAGGTGCAGACAATCAGCCAGTCAATTGGTCATGGAGTGGTCATGGGATCTCCAGGCAGCCAATCGTCCGCGAGGTCTGGCACACTTAGATTTGCATAAGCACAAAAGGGTAGTCTCACTCTCTCCAAGGCCCAGGGCCGTAACACCCCTCCCCTTAAAATACAAGACTATGTTTTGTATACACAGATTTCAATATTTGTGACAGACAACAAAACAAGTCATACTCACAGCCGGGAGAGGCCATCAGCTAGTACAGTTTCTGATCCTTTTATATGCCGAATCTCCAAATTGTACTCTTGTGGCAGCAAGGCCCATCGCATGAGCCTTTGATTGTGGTTAAACATTCGGGCAAGAAATACAAGTGGATTATGATCAGTGTACGCTACAATGTGCCAGACCCCAAGTACACATGGAAGTGCTGAAGAGCTAGCAACAGGGCCAATGTCTCCTTTTCAGTGGTGGAGTAACTTAACAGATGCTGATTAAATTTGCAGTGGAAATAACAAATGGGGTGGTCCAATCCCTGCAAGTCTTTTTGCAACAGTACTGCTCCAGCCCCAACAGCACTGGCGTCAATTTCTAACTTGCATGGTTGCATCAAGTCGGGTGCAGTTAACACAGAAGTGTGGCATAGCAGGGATTTTGTACTTTTAAGGTAACCAAGTAAAAATAAGTAAGTGAGTAAAATAAGTAAGACAAGTACTTTATCACTTACTCTGAGGTGTCTTTTTAGAGAAGCCTTATCATAAGTGTGTTTCGTTTTTCTTTGTGAAACGGCAATGAGCTGCTTAGCCAGAGCATTGGCCTGACCCCAGTCCACACTTCCTGCACCAGGTGGGTACTATTGACACATTAGCACATTTTGTTCTATGGAATAGGCTTGTTGCTCATGGTTGGCTTGCTCAGCACTTACCACACGCTTAAAACATGGCTTTAATGATTCGCCAGCTATCTGAGCTGTCGACAGGTTTTCTCTGGTCAAAGGCAGTGGAATATCTTTTACAGATGGACCAGGCTCCTCAGGATTCACCAAGTCTGGGGAAGACAAAACATTGTTGTCGTCAGGTAACGCGGCACCCTCCTAAGAAAATGAGGTCATCAACACAGAATCAGCGCGGGTAACGTCACCATCTTTACAGGCTTGGGCACGAGTAACCACACAGGCTGGGTACAGCTTTAGGATCACAGAAACATCTGGGGCATCACAACTGAGGGGCTTATCCAGCACCTCCAGACTAGGACGCACTAATCCGCCCGCATTATAATTTCCTAGCAACATGGCCACCCCCTCTATGGGTAAGGTTGGGCATACTGCGACGGGGAAAAATCCCGTAACGAGTTCTGACTTGATATAGACCTGGTGAACGGGTCTGGGAGCATAACCCATCTCTATTCCACGCAGCACAACATTAAATCCGCACGCACTGTCTGCTGAGAAAGGTAAAGCACTAGAAAGGATTAAGGTCTGAGACCCTCCGGTGTCAGTATGCGCACCGATTTTAGATCAGTGAATTTATCAGTTAGCGATACAAAACCATCAAAGATAAATGGATCAACAAGGGTCTGGCACCTTACCACCACAATCAAGCACCTCAGGATGGAACGCTGCTTTCACAAAGGCAACACCTTTGGGTTGCTGAGAATTCACTGTTTTGCGTTTCAGGGCCAAACAGTCCGCAATGACATGTCCCAGTTTATGACAGTGGAAACACTCTCGACTCTCTTTAGAGCCCAAGGGTTTAACAGTGCGAGCCTGCTGCACAGCACTAAACTGTGACTTCTCTTTAACCAGAAAAGAGGACTTATGGGTGAGCATATACTCGTCTGCGAGAACTCCTGCAGTCGCTAAAGTGGTTACTTTCTGTTCATTCAGGTATAACACTATACTCTCTGGAAGACACTTTTTAAAGTCTTCCAGCAACATCAGTTCACACAATGAATCATAATCACTGGCTTTTGACACTGGCAGGGATAGCTCAGTAGGTAGAGTGGTGGCCCCATGATCGGAAGGTCGGGGGTTCGACTCCACTGAACGGCTACCCTGAGGTACCTGTGAGCAAGGTACCGTCCCTACACACTGCTCCCGGGCGCTGCACAGGTGGCTGCCCACTGCTTCACTGGGTGAATGGGTTAAATGCAGAGGAACTATTTCCCTATGGGGACTAGCACATTACATTACATTACATTACATTACAGAGCACCACTTGTCAAAGAGGATACCTTTTTCCTTGGCAAACTCCACATACGTTTTTGGAGGGACGTTTCCTCTGTAGCCGAAATTTCTGCCTGTATGCTTCTGGAACCAATTCATATGCTTGCAACACAGCTGATTTAACACAAGAATACTCCAAACTGTCTTTTAAGGGAAGCGCAGCTACCACCTCTTGGGCTTTTCCAGTTAGTTTACACTGTAATAAAAGGGGCCAGATCTCACTAGGCCACTGCAAAGCACCAGCAATGTGCTCAAATGCTGCAAAATAAGAATCCACCTCAGCCTCTTTAAAAGCAGGCACTAAAGTAATGCACTTACTAATATCAAAAGGAGAAGCGGACGAGGAGGTGGAACCGGAATTGTCAGCAGAGACAGATGAGGCTTGAGACTGAGCCTCCAGCTCAAGCTTTCACAGCCTAACGGCTTTATCTGCCTCTATCTCCAGCAGAGATGAGTAATCTGATTACTTTTTTCAGGTAATGAGTAAAGTAAGGGATTACTATTGCAAAAACGGTAATTAGATTACCGTTACTTTCCCGTAGGAACGCTGCGTTACTGCGTTACTAAAACCGTGATTTTTTGCGAGAATGTCTCATGACAGTGACGTAAGCGAGTGCGCCGTTAGTGACAACAGCTGTGTGCAGATCAACAGTGCATCATATATCGAGTGCGGGAGAGAGTATGAGTGTGCAGCGTTTAAAGCGTGGAAGTACTGACCTTACTTTGAGTTTGATTCCATAAAAAGTGACAAAAACATTAGTGTCCGCTGTGCGTGGGAAGAAAACTTCTTTTTACAGCGAAAAACCCCTAAACTTCCAAGCAAGCAGCGGGAGTGCGCTACCACGTAATGGGAAACTCACAGAGAAACTCGCGGATTCTTCCACTGACCGCTGCACACCTGCACCAGAGCACACCTCCGCCCACCCCACTCCTGCTTTACAGGTGAAAATAGAGCAACAGGACCGCTGAGTCTTTGACTTTATTTATTTTCTGCTGTGTTTTACTTGAATCTATTTGAAAGAGTGAGTGTAAACACACACAAAAAAATATTTTATGTGCTGGAATGTGCAGAAAATAAGTTTAAATGTTAAACTAATTTCTTCGAGTCAGAGAATGTTGCATATAATTAAATTTTTGCTTGATGCATAAAGTTAAAACCTATAAAACAAGTTTTAAAAAGAGACTTTTCCATTTGATTACATTTTGTATGATGGATTATGCAGAAAAAGTAGAACTGGGCTGAAAGATCTATCGCTTTATCACCTATTCAGGTTGTAAATCGTGTTTCTAAAAAGTAACTAAGTAACTAAGTAATTAATTACTTTTGAAAGTAAGTAATCAGTAAAGTAACGGGATTACTTTTTTGGGGGAGTAATCGGTAATAATAATAATCAAAGTGTTTTTATTGAGTTTTCAGAAAGCATACCATTCATACAGAAAAGCTCGAACTCAAGTCCTACCACACAGTGTAAGACAAAACTATACCCAGACAGAGGAAGGAAAAAAAAAAAAAAAGGGGGGGGAGTTGCCAGTTATGGAGTGGATGGAAACTCATCTTCAAAATAGGAAATGAAAGGCTGCCAGACCCTAAAGAATTTCTTGGTGTTGCCCTGTATAGTAAATCTGAGATGTTCTAATTTGAGGTGTGCCATCACCTCCTCCACCCAGCGTTTATGGGATGGCGGTGTTGCCTTTCTCCAGTTAAATAGAATCAATCTCCTAGCCAGCAATGAGGCGAATGCTATTGCCTTCCTCTGAGAGGCTGTTAGTTGAGTTTCCCTCGGTGCCACACCAAAGATGGCTGTCAGAGGCATTGGTTCCATATCTTTATTATAAATGAATGAGAATGTTCTAAAGATGTTAGCCCAAAAGTCTTTCAGCCTGGAACAAGACCAGAACATGTGGCATAAGTTGGCTGGCACCTGTTTACATCTGGGGCAGGTCGGATCGGCCCCCTGGTACATTCTTGCCAGTTTCTCCCGTGACAAGTGGAGTCTGTGTAACACCTTGAACTGTATCAATCCGTGTCTCACACATATAGAAGCAGAGTGTACTAGATCTACAGCCCCCCCCCCCCCCCCAGTCAACCTCTGAAATGTCCAGCTCCAATTCTTCCTCCCATTTCCATCTTACATTGTCCAGGGAGGGGGAAGCCACATTCTGAATATGTGTATATAGCGTGGAGATTGTCCCCTTAGCAGGCGGATCTGTGTCCATCAACTCGTCTATCCATCCGCTTTGTGGAAGCTCGAGGGAGGGGCTGAATGACTTTTTCACAAAGTCCCGAACCTGGAAATATCTAAAGTAATTAGTCTTGGAGGAGATTCCATAGTCCTTTTCCAGTTGAGCAGCAGACATAAAAGTACCATTTTTAAAAAGATGTTTGACACATTCCACCCCAGCTCTATGCCATTCCCTAAAGGCTGTTCCCCCAAGGGCTGGGGGAAACAAGTGATTTCCATAGATGGGAGCAGACAGGAGGGCGGTTCTGTTTTTAAAATGTGATCTGAATTGAGTCCAAATTTTCAGAGAATTAGATACCACCGGGTTGTTTGTGTAAAGATGTTTGCTCAAGGGTAGAGGAGCGCAGACCAGGGAGCGCAGGGACACTGGACTAGAGACATACCTTTCCATATGAACCCATATTGGGGTTTCATCCTCATCTAACTCTTTGACCCAAAATAACAACTTATGTATATTAGCAGCAAAATAATAGTGCATATAGTTCGGCAGAGCCAGACCTCCCTCTTCTTTCTGTCTCTCAAGAAACTCCCTTCTTATCCTGGGGACAGTTTTTTTTCCAAATAAAGGCAGACGTACATTTGTTCAATTCCTTAAAAAATGATTTAGGAATGAAAATCGGTATCGTCTGAAATAAATAGAGGAGCCGCGGCAGTATATTCATTTTAACAGAATTTACCTTCCCTGCTAATGATAAGGGGAGCGATGCCCACCTTTCCATATCTAATTTCGCTTTGTCCAGTGCAACTTTAAAGTTATAGTCCAGTAAATCTTTATACTTACTAGTTACATTAACACCTAAATATGTGAATCTATCCTTATGTATTGCAAAGGGATAGGCCCGGAAAGAAAGTTTCCTCGCCTGTTTATTAATGGGGAAAAGAACACTTTTGTCTAAATTAATTTTATAGCCCGACGCCCTCCCAAAATCTTTGATAATACCGAGGGCCACCAGGATACTAGTGGCAGGGTTTGACAGGAAAAGGAGGAGATCGTCAGCATATAAGGACAGCCTATGGTTTTGTGTCCCCCTTTGTATCCCTACCAATTCAGCAGCCTGTCTCAGCATCATTGCAAGGGGTTCAATTGCCACATCAAAGAGCAGGGGTGACAAAGGGCACCCCTGCCTTGTTCCCCGGAATAGAGAGAAGGGTTCAGATATGATATTATTCGTTCTCACCATAGCCTGGGGGCTCGAATAAATTATTTTAATCCACGAGCAAAATGTTGGACCAAAGCCGAATCTCTCGAGGGCCATAAATAGATAGTAATACTCTATTCTATCAAAGGCTTTGTGGGCATCTAAGGATATCACAATCTCTGGCATAATGTTATCTCCAGCAGTATATACTACATTGAACAGACGGCGGAGATTGCTGGAGAGTTGTCTACCTGCAACAAACCCTGTCTGATCAGGATGTATTATCTTACTTATAACAAGCTCAATTCTAGCTGCCAGTACTTTAGTCAGTATTTTATAATCACATCCAAGTAAACTTACTGGGCGATATGACTCACATTTAAGTGGGTCCTTATTCTTCTTAAGGAGTACAGAGATCAAGGCCTGTGACATTGTTTGGGGCAGAGCTTTTTTATCAAGAACTTCCTTAAATACTCTGCAAAGTAAGGGAATCAGTGCGGGAGCAAATGTTCTATAAAACTCACTTGGGTACCAATCAGGGCCCGGCGCTTTTCTTGTCTTCATACCCCGAATTGCTTTGTCTATCTCCATGACAGATATGGGTCCCTCTAACCTATCTCTATCTGCTGCCTCTAGTGGTGTTGGAGTAATCGGTAATTAGTTACTGATTACTTTTTTCAAGTAACTTGACCAACACTGATCTCCAGCCTTCTTATTTCGAGCTGAACCCGCCTGTTCTGGGCCTTCTCCTCAGCCTCCAATTGTAGACGTGCCAGCCGCACCTTCCTTCCTTCCTCTCAGAAAGGATTTTATCTTCAGGTTGAAGATTGTTTTGTTCTAGTTATAATTAGTTGATACTGTTATAATAACCACCGTTATCTGTTTATGTTGACTCTGAATTCTGACTCCTTCTTCGAATCCTGTTATTTATTTATTTATTTATTTGCAAAGTATACATTACCCTCTCATCCCTTAGACCTAGAATGATTGAGTCTGGAAACTTTGTGGCACCATCATCTGTGAAGAGAACCACCAGTGGCAGATCTCCCAGTTCTGACGTTATCAGTGAAATGCTAAAGCCGCTTGGCTGTAAGCACAGGCTCCACTAGTTAATCTCAGGCAACCCTCATGGAGCATGTTTGGTCAGAAACATGCATGTCTAGTGGTACTCCTATTCTTCCTTGCATAAAGCAGCAAATAATGGTCCTACTGCTGGGTTGAAAACCTGGACAGTCTGAGGGGCAAGTTCACAGTGCTGGGTGAACTGAAACATAATATCCCAGAGGTGTTTTGTTGGCTGTAGGTCAGGTATTAATTCCTTCATTATCCAGAAGCTACCTGCATACTCTTGCCGCAGGCATTGATGTGTAACAGGAGGACCCTCTGCAGCACTGATGTGTCTGACAATGGGTCCAAGGATTTAATCCAGACACCTAATGGCAGTCAGGGTGCCATTGTTCAGCATTTATAGGTCTGTGCATGCCTCCATAAATATGTCCCCCTAAATTGCATAACATTGTCCATGACTTCTCCAGACCCTTTGATCTTCTGTGACATGGCGAACAATGAAAAGCACAGGGCGCCAGTGGACTTGGGCTCTCAGACCACCCTCATGAAGTTTGTTTCTGATTGTTCAGTGACTTTCACAAGCAAGAAATCAGATTACTTTGACACTCTGGTGTATCACAAAAACACATGCCTCAGACCAGAAAGCTGGAATGTAAATTGAGTCTTACTAACCTTCACATGACCCGGAAAACTAGTTTGCTTCTCATAAACAAACAAAGCATGTCTTGCTTGGAGGAGGGCCTGGTGTAGACCCAGGACACACCGGCTTACTGCTTACCGTCTGGTCATGGATCAGCAATTGACCAAAAATGATTGCATCAGTCAATGAGTTTAATCAGTTATATTAACCCCCCCCAAAAACGAAAAACAAAAACAAACATAGATGTGTCATTGCATATGCTCTGTAGTTTGCATTGTAAAGGTATTTTGCTATAAAATGGTCAATGTAATTCAACAGAGGACCAATTAGTTGGCTGATAGGATGAACATAAGACTCTTAAAGTACACAGGTTTTTGCTTTCCTTTTTAAAACAAAAAAAACATACAATATCTGTATATATTATCTTTAATTTCAATGTTTAGTCTAGTCTTTAGCTGGAGGCTGAAACAGAACCTTTTTTGTCTGATTGGCTAACTTAACAACCCTTTCATACTCTCTCTCTCTCGCTCTCTCTCTCTCTCTCTCTCTCTCTCACACACACACACACACACACACACACACACACACACACACACACACACACACACAATTGCAGGGCTAGCAGATTAGGGTTCATAGAAAAGGGAAGAGTAAAAGGCAGGTTCAGAGTGGCGGCTGCGGTAGCGAAGAGTGATGTCATTGATCATGTGCTTTCTTCTAATGTGAGGTGGTGGAGTAGAGTCACTTTCTAACAATCTTCGGTGGCACCAGTTTATCACCATCTCCCTAACCAAAAAACCTGGAGACAGCGAGACGGTCAGACAGGAAAAAAGGCAGTCACAGATGCAGACATGAAGACAAGGAGACACATACCCAGTGACCTCTGGCTGACCACACTCCCGCTGACCAATGGGACTACCAAACCAAACTTGCTGGTGGTGTTTTCACTGACATGGATTCGGTAGAGTCCAGTTTTCAGAGGATGTATAAAAATCAGCTGGATTGTGGATATACTAACAGATTGATGGACAAAAGTGTGTTTGCACATTTTAAGATTTTTCATAGTCTTAAAGCGTGAGAATGAATGAGAGTTTTACCTCATCTCTGTTTGTGACCTGGTATGTGACAGGAGACCAGACACAGGGAAATTCTCTGAAACACAAAAACACATTTATCCTCCATTCACGGCATAGACAGATTAGATCCAGATCACCTACATTAATAGTTAATCTGCCACAGGCCAGGCCATTAAGATTCCAGAGCCTGTGTTTAAACATGTATTGAACTGTGTGAGTAGTATAACACTTTGTCTTTGAGCTGGTCTGAGTGTGTTGATCACTGTATGTGTCTCAGTCTCTTCAGCAAACTCTTCTGAATTTAAGACATCTCTCACTGGTAGTCTCTTTGTCTATGTGATCTGTAATGTCACCATGGACTTTAAATTTGCACAGAGCAAGCATGAACTTCTGTTTTCAGAAAAATGAATCATAGTTACCAATGTCCTCGAACCGTTCGACCCAGACTATCATCAAGTTGCATTCAGGGCTGTTACATGGCATCATTGCTGGATAACTCTGCACAGACATGAAAGATCAAGAGACAAGTAAGAAACGAGTATGTAAGATACAAATTAGAGGAACAAGGAAAAAAAGTCTTTTATTTTGAAAGTCCATACATTGGATTTAGAGTGACGTGGTAGGTTGAGTGGTGACTCAGCAGGTGGGAACAACACCTCTGAACTCTTTGACGAGCCATCTAGTTCAAAGAAAACAAAATGGGTCAAATAAAATGTATTCATACAAAATTTAGAAATTACTCACAACCTTATATGGTGACATGCATTCTTAAAATCATAGTAAATGTTAGATTTCACACTATTATGTTTTAGCAGAAATATTCAATATTTAATGTAAATATTAATTCAAAAGTTTCACTTATGAGTGATTTTCTGTTTTATTGACACTCAGATTTGAAGATTGGGCGAGTCATAGGTGAAGCTCGTTCTTGTTCCCAACCAGATCACATCAGGTTTAGCCATGTTTCAGTGTTTCATGTTCTTTGAATCATCTTATTTTTAACAACTTTGCTTAATTACAGGAGTGTTGATTTGAATACAAAAAACCAAAAACCAAAATGAAGACATAAAACTTGCATCTCAAACACTAACATGCTTCCTCAAGTCACACACCACACAAACCCTCTGGGTCAGAAGTTTGGATTAAGTGTTTCACTAATGTACATTATGTGTTACCATGACTGTGTAGCAGTGATGGGACAATGAAGGTGAGCTCTGTCAGACAGTCTGTGAACATCAGGATGAACCGCTTCCCGTCAAACACACTCCCTCCGCTGTCACCCAGCACAGAAGAAAATTCTGGTAGAAAGAAAATAACCAATCTGCATCAGCAAGAAAAGCCTTAAGAGTGTTCTGTGAATGGCCCAATCAGCAACACATACCGGATCTGCTAGTGCTGACCCTGCCCACCTGTCCCACCTCCACCGGCCAACCAAGAGATGACAGGAAGTCAAGGAAGTGTGAATGGACATTGCAGGCCGACTCCACATTCTTCAGGATCTATACACAAACAGATAATAAAATTAACACAACAAGAGCAACATTTTCAAAAACATTACAACAATTCGCAAATAATTGTATCTAGATCTGACAGTGTGTCATTGTCCACACAAAATGACACTGAAAGAGAAGAAAACAACCTTAACCGATCTAAAACTATATACAAAATATATTTAATTGAAACAAACGTTGAACACAGTCAGCTGCTCATTTAAAACTCTATTTAGGTTGCCTCAGCCTCTGTCCTCTGTCCTGCTCCCATGTAGAAGATAAAGGTGGAATCGTAGATTCTTGATGGCTGCTGGTCCAAATTTCTCAGGCTGTCAAAGAAACCAGGAAGAGATGAGTCGAGCACCACAAGCGGAGCTGGAACACCACTGATGCCTGGATCCTACAGAGAGAGACACACAGATAAGCACACTTACACGTGTAAATACAATCAGGTACATAAGTGTTTGGACAGTGACGACATTTTGCCAATTATGCTTCTGTATACCACCACCTGATTTTAAATCAAACAATTAACATGGTATTGAAGTGCAGACATTCAGCTTTAAGTCAAAAGTATTACATCAACTGTTTAGCAATTACAGCCATTTTTATACATCATATCGTCAGAGGCTCAAAAGTAATTTTACTTAAGTTACATTTTATTTATATAGTGCCAAATTGCAACAACAGTTGCCTCAAGACGCTTTATATTGTAAGGTAAAGGCCCACAGTAAGGCAGTGAAGACCCCAACAACCAGGCGACCGCCTATGAGCACCTCTTTACCTTTACACTCTCAGGTGTCAGCAGGCCCAAGTGGGACAGGAACAGTCTTGCCGCCTGGAAATGGGTGACAGGTGGAGGAGGTTTACAGGTCATCGGGACAGCCGAACGACTGCTCGCTTGTGGTCGAGCCTCGACTTGCTGCTGTCTCTTTAAAGCTGTTCGCAGATGTTCTAGTTGCTGCTGCACCTGGCCAGTAAAAGGTTACACCTGGAATTACACTGTAATTACAACTGTCACACCTAACCAGTTCAATGTACTCAGGAAATAGTTTCAGTAATTGGCTTAACTATACCTAACAACCACAATCATCAGTCCAGATTTTCTCAGTCTCTATATGACTGCATCATCATATAAAGTAACCATTCAATCAACGTGTTTAGAAGAACATACCAAGTTTTAAGGAGAGAAAAAATTAATTACTGAGGAGCTGCCCGAGTCATAAACAGTCATCTATAACTGATAATTCGTTTTAAAGAAGGAGCATATACTAATATACTGGGTTTCATCCAACTTGGTTCTTACCTCCTCAGTAATGGTCTCATGCAGAGCTGGAATACTATGATCTGCTTTAACTGATGGAACTGTATCAAAACTTTCAGAAAGCAGCTGCTGTTTGATAACAGTTTGTATTCTGGCATCTTCCTGGGCCATGCTGTGCTGTTCTGGTATCAGGGGTTCCTGAAAACAATCATCAGGTAAGAGAGAGAAGAAATGACTGACCTAACCTGAAAAAAGTACTACAAAATATGACTTCACAAACTAATGGAAGACATCTAAGTGGCTGCGCACATCTTTTGTATAATCTATTGTAAGCTATGATAAAGTCCTCTGAAGGAATGCACAACATATACTGAATCATACTGCATCAGCTTGGAAGTGGCCACCTGTGTGTCAGCTTGTCCCTCGTGAGGCTTTGGACAAAGCTCTAGACTCCAGGTGTGGCGTCCTGACGCTCCCCTGGTCACCATGATGAGTGATGGATACTGTGCTGCATTCACCATTGAAAAGCAAAAACACAATCGAAACTATCAACGGGCAACTTTGAACCTCCCAAAGATTAGTTCTATGTGGAACAGTAGAAGCTGAAATCTAAAATATCTATTAAATATTACAGTATGTGTCGAGTACTGCCTGCGTTCCTGTTGTGCCAGGATCAGTGTGAGTATGTGATGTGATAAGCCTGTGAATGCTGGAAAGATTAAAGGTTTCTACTGTGACTCTAGCAATACCAGACACATGTGGCAGGGGATTCAGGCAGTAACAGATTATAAGGCTGTGTGACAACAACACCTTCTTAATGAACATTCTTAATGAGCACCCCTGTAATAAAAGCCATCCTTCACGTTGATGAGAAAGTAGTAAATCTCACCGTGGCTGTAAAAACCTGAGGAGAATGAAAATAAAGAAGGCAGCAGGCTGCAACAACATTTTGAGACAGGTACCAGAATGTTGTTTGTCAGCTCAGCATTCAAAACGACCATCTCCCACAGCCACTTACACCCTCATCAACAGACTGCAGTCAGTGGGGAGTAGGTAACAGGATCTCCATCTTTCTGTTCCATGACTGTATCTTTAGGGCAGTTCAGTTTCATGTCTGGAATGATGCATGTACACTGGTTTTCTGCTGCTATTGTTGCTGTGCAATATATTTATTTCCTGTACAGTTTTCCTTAATAATGTAAATAGAAAAACATTAGCTTCTATTCTTTTGTGTACACATCCCAGATTCCTTTTTATCAGTTTCACAATTAGTTGTATCAGGACTCACCCTGTTCACGTCCCAGTGTTTGCTCCAAAAAGGCTAGGATCATGGAGCTTTCCACCACAAAATATCTGAACTTCTCAAGACTGCTGTCACTCTGACAGGAAGAACGAACCAGAACATCCTCATTGAGGATACCACTGACGAAAGGGAATGCCTCTGAAACCTGCATAACACTGAGACAAATACAGACCACATCCTTAAAGCTAGAGATGCCCCAGTCTGATAGTTGGATAGGATGTTTGGTGGTAACAAACCAAGCTACAGCTCATCCATTCAGTATGTTTACCATGGAGCAGGTCAGCAGTTGTACGCTATGTTGCCAAAGGTTTTTGCTCATCTGCCTTCACACGCATGTGAACCTGAGTGACATGCCATGTCGGCACACCCTTTGCTTCGTCTGGAAAGTTTTCCATAAGGTTTAGAAGTGTGTTTATGGGAATTTTTGACCATTTTTCCAGAAGCACATTTGCGAGGTAAGACACTGTTAATTGACAAGCTTGGCTTGTAGTTTCTCCTCCAATTCATCCAAAAGGTGTTCTGTTGTGTTAAGGTCAGGACTCTGTGGGTAGGGTCTTGACATTACAATGTAAAGAACCTTGAGGAAACTGTTGTTCTGATTTGGTGCTATATAAATAGTATTTAATTGATTGTATAGAGCACTGGTGCACAAAGGAATTAGAGGAAACCAACAGCAAAGTACAGTGGTTTTGAGATATTTCACTATAGTTACACAGGGCTTTTCTTTTGATAGTTTGCAGTAACTTTAATTTGACTACAAACCCTGATGACTAAAAGGCTGTAAAGATGACAATGCTCTTTCTTTCTGTGTCATTTCATCTCAAATCAAATCACCTCTTTCTGTGATTTCTGTGAAATTTTAGCTTCACATATTAAAATACTTCTCTTGATATTTTTTTATTTTTAAAGAGGCCCATTCACCTACTTTTTGGGAGACAATGTTTTAACATGAATATCTTAAAACATTTAAGGTTAAAAGCCAAAAAGTTTGGACCAATGCACTAATTAAATCTCTTAGCATGGCCGATTTGAAATACAAAAAACAAACAAAAAAAGAGGCAGTACTGTAAAGTCCCACATTGCAATAAAAAATAGAATGTGAGTTCTGTAAAAACAAAAACAAAAACAAAGAAACAACCCCCCCCCCCCCCCCCCCCCTCCTTTTTGTACCGAAATAATTTGTACAAATGATTTTTAAAAAAGGATTAATTAGCACATTTCATAGTTTTGCAAGACCAAGTTTGGCCACATTTCCGTGATCAGTTGTTCAATACAGCACCCTACACCCTACCCCTAACCCCCTAATACTAACACTAATACCATGGCACAACCAAGCATGGATCAGGGTATATAAATAAAACTGAATTGAACTCAATATGACTGAACTTGTAGTAAAATAATGCATTGTTGCCAGCTTCATGAACATTATTTGACTCATTTGTCTCCATTGCATCTGTGTCATGTGTGTGAAGAGCAATAAAAGGAGATTCACTCAGACTGAAAGTATAGCCAGGCTCAGAAAGCTTTCTACGATGAAATGTTTAAACAATAACTGCTTTTGACAGTCTTATACCACATATACCACACCTTTGATGAACAGTAACAGATTTTTGAAATGACATAAATCCTCGAAGCAATTCATGTCAAAATTCTGTTTTTGTTCCTGTTGCTTGTTAAGAAGCAACCAAAATGCATGATATAAACTAAGTCAGATCTTATATGCAAAACGATTGGTTTCTATAATCTCTACAATCTTAATGTTATTGTTACTGTGATGCTCACCAGCTAAGTGTGGCCTCAGCTGCCTCCTTCACCCTCAGAGAGGCTGGGTTTTGGTCTTTCTCCTCTTTACATCTCACTTTTTGTTCCTGTCTAGACTTACTGCCTGAAATCCCGAGTTCCACGATCTCCAGGACCTCCAACAAACACTCCTGAATAAAGTCAAATAAAACACACACTAAATAAAGCGCATGGATGTTCACCTGCTGGTCAGTCATCTGGCAGTTAGATATCTCATTGATACATAGTGATTAGTTGGTCTGGTCAGTTACCTTATGGCCAAGCAGTGTGGGATGTTGCGTTAACCAGACATTGAGACACTGGAAGGCAGCAACAATGATGGAGTGCAGATCTCTGGAGTGAAGAGGAGGAGGACGACTGCACTGAAAAACAATGTAGGTGCAGACTGAACTGACTACTCGCATCCTCTCTGACTCCTCCACTCGCACTTCCACCTGCAGGGGGATAGGTACAGGATCATAGTGGAAGACTGCCAATACTAAGTTTCCCTGTATAATTTTGAGAGATCAAGAGCTTCACATGTCAAGGATGCCTGTAATAATTTGGTTCAGTATAAATAACATTGATTTAAATGTAAGGTTTTCTTGTTGGCTATGTTATTTACCAAGTTTGAAAAATTAGACTTTTATAAATGTCTGGGTTTTGTATTAAAACAAACCATTAGAATCTTGAATCAGATTAGAAGTTTTTTGGAACTGCCAGACACATCTGTACAGACACCAACATGTTTTAATCATGATTTTATGCCCCCTTGGCAAGATAAGACTTATCATGACTGGAGAGAAAAGGGTTTAGTGTCTATTAAGGATATGTATATTGAGGATACATTTTCTTCATTTGGTCAACTAAAAGGGAAATATAATCTGCCACATTCACACTTTTATAGATATCTGCAGGTCAGTCATTACATCCAATCCAAGTTTAAAGATTTTGCAACTCTACCGTCGGAGCACGGGATCTACGAAATACTCAAGAGCCAACCTGATTCCAGACAGCTTATCACAAAAATTGTACAGTTACTTGGTGACTCTATTGTAGTGCATACCGTTGGGATCAGGCAGGCTTGGGAAAAAGAATTGGGGATGAATGTGCCTGACTCTATGTGGAGTAAGTGTCTGTCTAAAATCCATTCCTTCTCCATAAACAGCCGACACCAATTAATTCAATTTAAAATCCTCCACCGGTTACACTATTCTAAGGTCAGACTGCACAAGATTTCTCCTTCTATCTCCCCAATGTGTAACAGGTGTAGACGGGCAGAAGGTACATTGTTCCATTACTTTTGGTCTTGTCCCTCATTAACAGAGTTTTGGTTTAAAATATTTGACTGGTACTCCAAGGCATATATGAAACCTCTACAGCCTGAACCTGAACTCGTAATTTTTGGATGTTCTCCAACGTCAGAGCTACTCCCGGTTAAAGTGCAGGGGCCACTGGAACTAGGTTTGATTGTTGCCAAGAGATTAATCCTGAGGGAATGGAAGTCCCCCACTCCTCCTTCCTTTCAGTTGTGGGTAACAGACACGATGTCCATAATACAGATGGAACCCCTTTTTGGAACACTTTGCAAGAGCCAGATTGGGCTAAACTCTGTAAACGCTCATCAACTTCAGCTGTTTGTATTCTTCTTGTATTGTGAAGTGCAAGTTTGTTTGCATTAAGTGTTTTTTCTGTATGCATCTGAGCCTGTCTGTGGTTGCCTTTGTTTGTTCTGCGTTTGTTTTTGTTTTATATTTTGAAAATTTAAAATAAAATTGTCCAAAAAAAGTAAGGTTTTCTTGATCTCGCTGAGTGTGTGTGTGTGTGTGTGTGTGTGTGTGTGTGTGTGTGTGTGTGTGTGTGTGTGTGTGTGTGTGTGTCTCCACCTTGGCCAATCCTCCCAGTACTTCCAGGGCAGACAGACAAACTGCTGAATCATTCCTCCACTGAGACGTCAGACGCTGAGTGAGCAAACGTAGAGATTGAACCCACAAAACTGCCACTGCATCTGATTGGACGCACATTACTGCAGTTAGATTCTTCAGATATGAGGGATTGATAATATAAAACAAATTTAACTGAACTGATTTGTAATTACTCGATCCTCTGGTCCATCGGTTTGAACTGGTCTGACTTGCTCCCAAAGCCTGTTTGAGTTTACTGGTCCCAGTAAGCAGGGGCTCAGTTTCCTGAAAGCAAAAGCAAAAAACTGTTTTTGTCTCATAAAATGAAGGCAAATGTAAGTACATATCCCTAAATATCAGTAAACTCACTTGTTGAGTTCGTCCTGCGGGCTCTAACACAGCTGAATCCTGAATCAGATTCAACATGGCCGCTATACAAACACCAGATCAGAAGTGATTACAATGGAAAAATCTTTCACATCAAACACTCAGATATGAACTTCTGTTAACTGGCTCAAAAACTGACCCCAGGACCAATAATTGGAAAAGAATCAGTAACTAACCCAGGAGGAGCTGTATGTTACAGGTGTCTGCCTCTGTCTGCAGAGCTCCAATCAGGACACTGATAAGGCGTGGCTTCAGCAACAGGAGGGTACTTGTTGCAGCATCAGCGCTTAACTTCCTATCCTGTAACTCCTAAGCAGCAAAGTGAACACTACTGCTACAGTGATCCGGCTCATCTCTGCTCAGGCAAGGGTACGTTTTTAAGCAAGTGCATGATAAGTTACCTCTAACTGGACTGATCCAAAGTGCATAGGGATGGGCAGCAGGGAAAGCAGGACTAGGATGGAGGCTCGCCTTAAATCCACCGGAGTGACAAAATTCTTAAACTTCAGTAGCTCTCTGAGTGAGAGAGAGTATGAGAGAAGCCTTTAGTTTAGTAATATTTACCGTCGTTGAGATTCAGGTGAACAACAAAATCCAACAGCCTGAAATCCTGGTAGGTAATAGCATCTATCAGCATCCATGAGCTCATGACTCAGCCTCCAATCAACTTGCCAAATTCCATAGATGAATTTTACCAATTGCCAATTCCAATTTTAAGTTGTTCTGGGCTGAAAGATGCTTTACAACCCATTCTTCCTCCGTTTCATTCTGTCTGGCTGAGTTAACGTCTAACATTACTAATGTCAGCTTTATTCTGCTATTTAAAAAAAACTCAAATAAACTTTTCTCATTGAACAATTACAGTATTTGCAGTACTTGCACCTGTCAAGCAGCACATTTTCCAGAGCTGAGATAAAGGGAGGTAGCAGTATGTTGACTCCTCTTAGGTCACAGCAGAACAGAGAGGTGGAGTTCAGCAGAATGGAGGCCGGAACAGGGGAACTGGCCTTCTCTGACACTTGAAGACCCTGTACCAAAACCAGGTAGAACCTTGCAGAATAAGAGATGGAGAACCATAATCATTACACTGCTCAAAGATGGGTGGATAGCTCTGAACAGGTGAACAGGCAGGTACCTGGACAGGTAGACAGACAGAATTTCCTCTGCCGTCTTCCTGCAGCTGAAGATCCTGCAAAGTGTCCCACAAGCCTCAGCTCGACCTGCTGCCCATCCATTTGACATCACAGCAACATCACCCTGCCCAGCTAGAGAAGACAGTTCAGTAAGTAAGATATGGAAGCACAGCAAGAGTACACAAGGAATACAAGAACTACTGTACTGTGCCTACTATGTGTACGTGTAGTATGTGTTTTGCGTAAACAATACTGCAGAGACAAACCAGAGTCTCTGCTGATTAATGCAGCATCAAACAGCCAGCAACCAAACAGATGTAGAAGGTGGTCCACATTACACCTGAGGGGTGAGGGAGAGGGTCTGAGAGATGAACAAAACAGGGAGGAGAAGGAAGGAAGCTGGGAGAAAGATTTCCAATGGCATGATGGAATCTGAAAGAAAGGAACAAGCAATAAGTTAAAGAGATCAAGAAGTGCTACATGACAAATGAAAAAGAAGTACTGTGGTACCGTGGGAGTCTTGGTGGTTGTCTTGGAAACATTTGCTGCTGTCACTTGTCTGTTGTATGGAGGGGAGGAACTGGTTGAGGAAGGGGAGCTTGGCATGCTCAGTACATTCACTGGAGTGGGTGGTGCACTGCCAGAACGAGGCCGGGAGATACCTGAGAAAAAAAAGGAATAGCAGCACCATTTCGCTGATATTTACAAAAAGAAAAAAAAGTGTGCAAGTGGCTTTAATCTTCTCTCATTGGTGTATCAGAGTTGTAAGTGGGGATTTGGAAAGGTCAGAGTTTCACTTGTGAACAAAATAGACTAATTCAATTTGACAAAGACTTTAAGGAAGACAATAGCAGCCCATCAAGTGGTAGCACTGTTGAGGAGAGAAAAGAATATGTCTTTATATGTAATATGTAATATTTCAGGAAGCCTGATGGCCACAAGCTTTTTAGCTTGTTTTCCAAGTAATATCCATTCATCCTGTTATTATCTTGTGCTTATCCAAAGTTGGGTCGTGGGCGCAGCAATGATCCTTCCAGAAGTCCTGCAATGGTGAAAATCTGCTCCACTGTTTCGTGCCCAGAGCAAAATCTGGTCAGTGCCTCATTTCAGCACCATCGAATAAACTTCCTCCAGAAGGCTGAGAATGGTAATAACCCAATAATTGGAGCAAACCCCCACCCCATCAACATATTTTCTAAGTGCAAACCATCACCCTGATCTGTCACTCTACAGTGAAACTGAACTGAACTGAAGTCAGTGGTTATCTGTGGAGCTTACCATAGGAGGGCAGACGGTCTCTGAACGGGCTTTTGGTCACAGAAATACCTAGAAGGAAAAAAGAAAAAGAATTACCAAGCTGAAATAGTTAAACCAAAGCATTGATGCCAATTTGGCCTAACAAAACATACATAAATAAACAATAAAACAATAATAATAATAATAATGATAAAATCTCTAGAATATTTATACATTGTTGATCTAATAAAGGTTTGGGTCGGGTTGTACTTCATGGTGCTAAACTAAATTAAGTGAAATTAAGCATGGACCAGAGTTGGGTATGATGCGTTACAAAGTAACACATTACTGTAATCACATTGCATTTTTAAGTAACACAGTAATGTAACATGTCACTGCCATTATTCAGTAATTACAATGATCAATTACAATATCAAGAGAATTACAATTATCTTGTTACTTGCATTACAAAAGGTTCTTCATTTATTTCCATGACCAGCTCACAGAAAGAAAATAAAAACATCAAACATACATGCTTTGTCATTCATGGGCACCTGTGCTACATTCAGCTGATTTCAGTTTGTCTGTAGAACAAAAACGATACCAAAACGCTTTATCAAGTCCACCAGGAACTGAGCGGTGCTCCAAGTGGCAAAGGAGTACCAGTCAAGAGCAAGGACGGCCGCCTCTTAACAACGGCGGAGGAACAAGACCGACGATGGGTCCAACATTTCGAGGAAATCCTGAATCAACTGGCGCCCATGTTGATGATACCCATAGACGCCTTCTGCCCCCTGGATAACCTTCCAGTTAACGTTTATCCAATTACTGTTGCGGAGACAAAAGCCATGATTCAGTCAATGAAGGCTGGCCGGGTCCCGGGGTTGGACGAGATTTCGGTTGAAAAATGGCGGTGACCTTATAGTCGAACAACTTATGGCCCTGCTCAATCACTGCTGGGAGACAGTTCTGAAAGATTGGAGGAAGGATGTCATCGTGAAACTGCCGAAGAAGGGTGATCTTGCTAATTGTAACAACTGGCGTGGGATAACTCTCCTTTCTGTTCCAGGAAAGGTTCTGTGCTCCGTGCTTGTCACGGTTGACGCTGGCCAACCGTGGGGATGTGAGGAAGGAGGACCCAGGCATGGAGATCTGAATATAAGCAGTGCGTTTATTTACAGTGAATGGAAAAATAACAATAATTCCTCAGTGCATTCCCGACTCCCGTGTCATGTCCTCTTCCCAGTGCTAGTGTTCCTTGTCTCCGCTCCTCAGTGTCTGAGCACCCCGTGCTTGCTGCCCTCTTGTCTCCACGCTTCTCGTGAAGTCACGCAATGATCCAGTGTCGGAGGGAGCTCCATCGCACTCTTAAGTAGCTCCTCCGACGAGGCTTGATCAGCTGTGTGATGGTCTCCAGGTGTGGCCAACCACCTGGCAGGGCCACACCCACCAGGCCTGAAGGTGCCTCAGAAACTCCAGCATCCACACACACACACACACACACACACACACACACACACACACACACACACACACACACACACACACACACACACACATATACCTGCAAGAAGGGAGAATGAGGGACAGCACACCAAAAGTACACATGTCCATAATTGCTTAGGGACCCTGGTGCGCTCAGACCCAGGACACTGACAGTGCTACTCTGACGTAGGGCTGCTCGATTATGGCAAAAATGATAATCACGATTATTTTCACTGAAATTGAGATCACGATTATTTGACGATATTTATTTCGTCCGCCAGAGCTTATATTATTTTTTTACATGCTGTAGTGCCATTTGTGGGAGCATTTCACATTGCTATACATCAATACAACTGTTATAGCCCATATTTTTAAAATGTGTATGTATTAAGTCCATAGTAACTACATTAATTGCAAAAAAGTGCAATAAACTACAAAAAAAAATTGAAAATCGTTTTTGTTTTGTTTTTTTACATATATTTCTACTTGGAGAAATTTAAGAGGTTTATCCCTCAAAACTTTAAATACAAAAAAGTTGCAAAAAATAGTTTACAACAACAGGAAATTTATTTTGAGTGTCTTCATAGTTTTATTTTTGGAGATACAGCAATTTTTATATACTGCAGGAAAAACAAAAAACAATCCTATGATGCAAATTTGCAAAGAATGTGCATGTGCATCAAAATAAACTATTTCCAGCAGTGCAATTCGAGTTCTAAGGCCTACAAGTAAAAAAACTACATTTTCCGCGAAAATGACGTCACTTGCGATAGTTCGCGTTGACGTCTTTTTCAATGTGGGAAGTGTTATGAACAGCTGATCGGCTCGGCAAAGCGTGTTTCTGGAATATTATGTTTTTGTTCCTGCAAGCGCTTTTTATGCAATTTTTGCAAAGCTATATGTGGAAGGAAACCGTGACCTAGGACAAGCTGATGGCATAAGATGTAACTCCTCTGGTTTCATATGGAAAAAAATTTATTGTGCTAGCTTAGCGGTTCAGGTTCTACAGGGATTTAAAAATAGTTACACAAAACGAGCATGCTGCTCTGACCGGCTTTAAAGGGTTAAGAATAACAATGTATTGAATAATGACTTTAAAAAATAATATAAAATAGTGTGCAAATACTGATAACAGTGCAAATGTTTGCAATATAAGAAATAAATGAAAAATGTGAACTTTGCAGTGTTGCTCTGTGGTGCAGCTACGACACCATAGCAAAGTTTACACACTGTGTCTACTTGATCCACATCTGACTCCGCGAACCCATAATGTTTCCACACCACTGAAGTTTTTTTTCTTTACCTTTCTTTTCAACCAACGGCAGTCACTCTCCTCTCCAAATAACTTCTGCTTAGCTTTCCGAGCTTCCCTCGGGTCCTCTTAATTGTTGTGACGCGTGTTCGAAATGCAGAGCAGTGCGCTTGATTTGCCACATGGAGCAGCGCGAGAGTAAAGCATGAGGGAGGGGCTAATAATCGGCTCAGTCATTTTTAATGATCGTTGAAAGCCCAGATCGTAATCGTGATTAAAATTCGATTAATTGAGCAGCCCTACTCTGACGTCTTTGTTTGACAGTCGATCAGCTGCTGCGGAAAGAACAAGCCGGGTTCCGGAATGGACGATCCTGTTCAGAGCAGATTTTTGTGCTACGGACAATAATCGATCAAAGTGCCGAGCTACAGCAACGACTGTCAATCAATTTCATAGACTTTACAAAAGCGTTCGACAGCGTGCATCAAGAAACGATCTGGAGAATTGCCGGTCCTACGGCATACCGGAGATGTTCGTTAGCCTCCTGAGAAACATCTACCACGAGTCAAGCTGCTGTGTCCATACAGATAGTGGGATTTCGGACTCGTTCGAGATCAAGACGGGAGTCCGACAAGGCTTGGTTATATCGCCGTTTCTGTTTGTACTGGCTGTGGATTTCATCTTGCGGCATACCCTGCGGGACAGGGAGCATGGAGTCCAAGGACACGACGGACGACAAATTGCAGATCTTGATTTCGCGGACGACATTTTGCTGCTCAGATCTACTCAACGCTCCATTTGTGATTTGACCACCATGCTGGAAAATGAAGCGTCAAAGATTGGCTTGCAGATCAGCGCTGCAAAAAGCAAAGTCATGCGGCTCGGTTAGGCCAGAGCACATACTCCGGTACTCGTTGGCCACCACCTGCTTGATGAAGTCAATCAGTTCACTTTTCTGGGCAGTGTGATAACACCGAACAGTGGCTCAGACAAGGACGTCGCCTGTCGGCTTGAAAAGGCAGCATCGGCCATGCGCAACTTGAATCCAGTTTGGAGATCGACCGCCATCTCGATATCATCCAAAGTCCATTTGTTCAATACGATACTCATACCAATGGCTATCTATGCGAATGAAACATGGAAGTCGACGGCAACGATTACCCGATGACTGAATGTTTTCCAACAGCACGGCCTCCGACAGATTCTCAAAATTTCATATCGAGATCATGTTACCAACGAGGAGGTCCTTCAGCGCACTGCCTCACAACAGCTAGCAGACGTGGCATTGGAGCGACGATTTCGTTTCGCCATCACGTTCTTCGCCAACATCCAAAATGATTACCGAAGATAGCCATGTCATGAAGACCTGTCATGGAGCTGCGGACGTCCAAAACAGACGTGGAGACGGTCATTCATTGAGGGCCTGAAAGCGGTCGATCTTTCATGGGATGAGGCTGAAGATGTGGCTGCAAACCAAACTCATTGGCGAGCCCTTGTGGCCCAATGCGCCATCCGTCACAGGAGGAACTAAGTCTAAGTAGAACAAAGAGCGGTCTACAGTGGAGATATGGAGATATAGACTTTACTATTACACAAAATAGTAAGGCAGATGTTGAAGTGGAGGATGCCATCCTGTACCTCCTACACAGAGCCCACTCACACCTGGACAAGGGAAAAAGCACGGTCAGGATCCTGTTTCTTGACTTTTCAAGTGCCTTTAATACCATCCGGCCCTGTCTGCTTCAGGAAAAACTAAACAGGATGCAGGTGGACTCCTGCCTGGTCACTTGGATCTTAAACTACCTCACCGACAGACCACAGTACGTCAGGCTGAAGGACATCACGTCTGACACTGTGGTCAGCAGCACAGGAGCACCACAGGGAACTGTGCTGTCCCCTCTTCTCTCCACCCTGTACACCTCTGACTTCTGCTACAACTCTGAATTATGCCACATTCAGAAGTTTGCAGACGACACAGCCATCATGGGGTGTATCTGGGATGATCAGGAAGAGGAGTACAGAAGTCTGGTGAGGAACTTTGTCACATGGAGTCACACAAACCACCTGCAACTCAACACCTCAAAGACCAAGGAACTGGTTGTGGACTTCGGGAGGTCCAGAGCGGGTCCACTGCCAGTTCAGATAGAGGGAGAGGAGGTGGAGGTGGTCAACACATACAAGTACCTCGGGCTGTGGGTGGACAACAAACTGGACTGGTCATGCAACTCAGTGCCGACTGTACTTCCTCAGGAGGCTGAGGTCTTTTAACATCTGCAGGAAGCTCCTGAGGATGTTTTACCAGTCAGTGGTTGCTGGAGTACTTTTCTATGCTGTGGTGTGCTGGGGGAGCAGCACAGCAAAGAAGGACTCATCCAGGCTGGAAGAACTGATCAGGAAGGCTGGCTCTGTGGTCGGCATGAAACTGGACACTCTGGTGACAGTGGCAGAGAAAAGGACATTAAAGAAACTGCTGGACATTATGGACAATGCTGGGCATCCTCTGCACACGGCCATAAACAACCAGAGGAGCCTGTTCAGTGACAGGTTGCTTCTCCCAAAGACCAACAGACTTAAAAAACTCCTTGTCCCACACGCCATCAAACTGTTTAACTCCTCACTGGAGGGGAGAGGGAGGGGAAACAGGAGGACAAAGGAGGGGGGAACAGCTGTAGTGCCTCTTCACTGTGCAATACTTAATATCCAACGGAGCAATAGACTCACAATACTTGAAATGTGCAAATCCCTTGTATTCTTATTCGTATTTATTTTATTTATCCCTTGTGTATACTCTGTATTTATATATATGGTATATTTCTGCTCACATTCTGTAACTTCTGTCGGTGCTGTGCTATTGGAAACCGAATTTCCTGGAGGAACCAACTCGAGGGATTAATAAAGTTTTATCTAATCTAATCTAAAAGACAAAAGAGCAATCAAAGTTATACATTATAGTTCTAACAGAATTGCCACTCTGTAAGCATCTGCAAGGCTAACACAAAGAATCCAGGGCAATGATAAAGCTGGTTAGGCTGACCGCAGCCCATCAGTCTGACTAGGGATGGGTATCGTTTAGGTTTTATCCGATACCGGTGCCAAATCGGTACTTTTGAAACGGTGCCGGTGCTTAAACGGTGCTCGAACCGGTGCTTAAAGAATGGAGAACACAAACTTTGTCCAAAAACCTCTCATGTTCAGCTGGGTTTTTTTTGTAAAAAGATAACAATGTTAGCCTTTTCTGCAGCTATGGGGCATATATGGCATCACTCTTGGCTGGAAGCAGTGCTTAAACAATGGAAAAAACACAAACTTTGTCCTAAACCTCTCATGTTTAACTGTTTTCCACTTTTTCTTTGGTCATTTTAGCCTTTTTGGCCAGGGTGAAGGGAGTATCTGCCATCAAACAAGAAGACAGCCGCATGTAGCTATGATGATGTTTGCTAGTTCACCTTACATGCATTAATGTAATAACGTGGTTAGCCTACTCAACGTAAATTACACACGAACAACATTAAGCTACTCATGCAGAGAAGAACGGCTGCTGCTGCATCATCATCCTCATCATTTCTGCTACACTGGCAGGGCTAGGGGCCAGGACTCTCCTCTTCGGGTTTTTGGGGGATGTTGCTCCGGGTCCGATAACTCGCAACCCACCCAACGTGCACAGTGTGAGGTCTCGCAGCAAGCTATCAAATACGGCGCATTTCTCGGCTTTTAAAAAAACCGCTATGCGTCACCAGCTGTTTAATCGGATTCTTGGTGTTACCTCCTTTGACAGTATCACAGTATCAGCTTAAAGCACTTGTTGCTGCTGAGTTTGCATATTTTGCTGTGAAGTACAGCCAGACTTTTGACCGCTTCGCCTTGGACATTTTTAATCTGTAGCTCTGCTCTAACAGAACGTACGTACCTGGCCCCGCCTACTATCCTCGGAAACGTAAAATGATTGGCTAGAAGTGTATCACAGCTCAGGAAAAAAAAGCACCGAAATGTGCGCTGCTTTTCGGTCTGGTTACTACCGTTTATGTCAGAACCGGTGCCATCATGGCACCGGACACCGGTACCCATCCCTAAGTCTGACCCTGACAAATAACCAAGGCAATGACGAGCCATCAAGTTTGCTTGATGGTCATATTTCTACGGTAGAATCACTCTGGCGATCACTTTAAGATCTGCTTGGATTGGTTTTGAACAACGCTTTGCGTTGTTGGCTTTGTGATCATATGTAAATACTGAAAGACAGACTCCTAATAATTATGTCATAGGTAATTATTTCAATTTTATGAAATAACACACAAGTAATGTAACCAGTAGTGTTACTTTTCTTGAGTAGTGACCCCAACAAAACTATAAAAACAAGTACACATTTGATATCACTATATTAAGTATTATGGAACAGTGCAATTACTCTAAGATCGCTGTCAGCAGGAAATAAGCAGGGATTAAACATTACATTTGTATTCACTCACACGTCCAAATAAAAATAATTGGATTTAGGTGTTCATATTACTTCGATGGCCACAGATGTTTAAATATCAAAAAAAGATCTAGGTGCTTCTACAAACATTTGTGAAAGAATAGGTCTCTCTCATGAGCTCAGTGAATTCCAGCGTTCTACTATGATAGGATGTCACCTGTGCAACATGTTCAGTTGTGAAATGTCCTGTTAGACTGTTAGTTGTATTATAACCAAATGGAAGACACTGAGAACAACAGCAGCTCAGCTATGAAGTGGTAGGCCACCTGGATCAGCAAATGCTGAGAATAGTATGTAGTAGTTATGTTCAACATATGATTTCATATGTTGAACATAACAAGCTAGGAGCATAGCATGCAGCTATGCAGCATAGGTTACCATGACAGTGTATCCCAGTAAGAGGTGAATAACCACTGAACAACACCGAAACTCACTGGTAAACCTAAAATTACCTTGCTAGTTGTTGCTAATCTTGTTTGGTTCTCTCAAATGACTCTAGGTCTAATTTAATTAGTTAACTGACTGGTTTAATCTGATCAGTTTGGGTTACCAAAAGAAGGCAGCCGGTCTCTGAAGTGCAGTTTTGTTGTCATTCCTGAAAAAACACACAAACAAAGCCAGAAAACTATGAATAAAAATGCTTCCTAAAAGTGATGTAATATTTTTGTTAAGGGCTGTGCATTAAAGCTGAATGACTGTATTTCATTTCGGCGCTCTTCATCCCTACAGTGGAGTTTAAGTTAAACAATCAAGGTGTGATTAAAGTGCAGACTTTTATCTTTAATTCAAGGGGTTTAAAATAAATATTTTATTGTCTATTCAGGCGTTACAGCCATTTTTATCCACAAGCCCAGATTTTAAGAGCCTCTAATGCTGACTGAAAAACAGTTTCATAAACAGTTTCAAGGCCAGTCTTGTTGTTGCATGAAAAATTAAGATAAAAGATCTAGACGTCACTTCAAGTGTTTCACTTGCATTTGCTATGTTTTTACTGGAACTTAATTAATACAAGTGAAGGAGGAACAGTCAGACTGACAAAATAAAACCACTAGTGTTTATGATGATGTGACTGGTGATATGAGAAGAAGAATGAACTCTGAAGTCTCTGAAGCTATACTCTGTGCACTGATTCTGCAAAATGCTGTAAAACTGATCAGATGGGGATCTAGTTAGCCCAACGTCTTTTGACCCTATGAACATGGTGCACTGTTTATAAAATGGCTGCAATTCATGCAGAGTTCATGCAAAACTCCTTAAATTAAAGCTGTACTTCAATCACATCTAGATTTTTTGATTTGGTAGTAGTACAAAATCAGAGATTGCACAAATATTTACGATGTAACTGAATTTGTAATGTGTCATGCATGTAAAGTAGAATGCATGGGTGTGATGGGTTTGTATGAGTTCACGGAGTGTATTGTGTGTATACCAGTGTTTGGAAGGAGTTGTTCTATTGTTTCTTTACTTTCCACAGTCACACCTATAAAAAAAAAACTTACAATGAATTCCTCAATGTTTGGTTATCATGGTTAAGTCTCAACTATAATTTCATTTTGGTATTTTTAGAATTTATCTCTATTTTGTGATTAATGACAAGAGAAATCAGTTAATGTAAAAACTTGGCACCAGATAGTGCCACCAGGGAGATGCCTATACAAAGAGGTTAATGTGTAAAGGTCAGCGTACCCAGGAAGGCGTCGACAAGGATACCGACTCCACTCATGGCTTTAAAGAAGATGTTTGGTAGCTGACTGTCACCTCTTCTCAACACCTCCCCCTGTGAAACTTGAGATGGAACAACAGCTGCTGTGCGACTAAGCTCCACCGGATTACTGGGGGTCAATGAAAAGACATGTCACATGCCAAGTTAAAAACATCTGACCATGTTTCTGAAGCAATTGTTACCTAAATAAGTGCAGGAACCTGAACCAGGTCTGGGGGATTCGCTTATCATCCATGTCCTCGGGGATCAGGGCAGCATCTTCTTCTGGGACTTTAAAGTGAGGGAATGATGGCCCAAAAGTCAGCTGCAGCAACCTGAGCACATTACAGCAATGCAATTACGGACAAAAAAACCATAGGAGTCTGCTCAGTGATGGGTTGCTTCTCCCCAAGTCTAGGACCAACAGACATAAAAACTCCTTTGTCCCACATGCCATCAAACTATTTAACTCCTCGCTAGAGGGAAGGGGGAGGGGAAACGGGAGGACAAAGGAAGGCGGGGACAACTAAACTTTAGTGTTTGCACAAGCTAAACACTAAACAAGAACTAATCACGCGCAATAGACTCACAACAGTCGCAATAATGTGCAAAAGACATTTGGCTGCTACATCTCATTAATGAGTATATTTCATTGCTTATTTATATATTCTGTATTTAAATATGTATATATATGCTATATTTATGCTTATATTTATATTTTATATTCATATCTATCTATCTATCTATCTATCTATCTATCTATCTATCTATCTATCTATCTATCTATCTAGTAGATAGTAACAACATAGCACCAATAATCCAACAAACAAACAATACAATATAGTTCCCCAACAACAACAATAAAAACATCTCCCCATGAGTATTTTGTGGCTGCTGCTGGACAGAACTCAGTCACAGTTTGTGATGTTTCTGAACCTGGAAGTTAAGGCTGCAACAACTCTGCACCACTGTTCCACAACTGCAGGCTGATGTCTCCAGCTGCTCAACATCTGTCTGCATGTCTGCCATAGTGAGCGAGATGGAAAACATCGAGAGCAAGACAGCAGCCACACTTCAAGGAGCACTGCCATCAACATGTCTGATACACCACCTATAGAAATACAAGGACAGGTGAAGAAAGACCGGTGAGACGCAGACAGGAGAAATGGACAGGAGAGACAAATAAAGATACAGGGGGTTAGGATAACTATCACCTGCAGCAGTTGCTGGAGACAGCATGGCATGGTTGATGCGAAGCAAGAAGTGCAACAGAGTCTCCCAGGTGTCTCTACTCATCATGGTACTCTCTTTAGCCAGTACTTGGACAGCACACAGAACCTGCTGATAGAGAGACAGGTAGACCAGATTTACCTGGTCAGACCTGAGTGGAGAGTCAAGAAGAGAAGAGTTCAGAAAAAAACAGTAACAAGTACAACCACATTGATCTGCATGACACCACACTAATGGCTAGTCGTTGGATATGATTAATAGAAGAATTTTATCTTTAATAATCACTGTCTCAACTGGTTTTGGTCTGGTAGGTGTCACTAAATAGAACAGCTTTGTGCAACATAAGGTAGAAGAAACATCAACTATATCAATCTGACCTGACCGATATTCATCAGCCAGTAAAATGAGTATTGATAACTGTTAACACGTATAACATGTTGTTATAAACACATGAATATAATATATGGCTTAACTGGACTCAAAGAAGGGCTGAGTAGCATCTAAAAACATCAGGTATTCAAAACTAACAAGGTCCTTAAAGGTCAATGGTTCCTTAGTGGATCCCTGTATGGGATCAGTAAATCAGGGTAATCAGGTCTAGGAAAGATTGTCTACCTGGGCAAGAACAGATTGAACAGGTGTCGGAGGATCTTCTGGACATACAGGTTGGGGTCTCTGCTGATTGGTGGAGGAGTGGAGTCTCTTGGGGAAACCAGGGCCATTAGCCAATCAGTGTAGATGTCCACGCAGAGTTTGACGGTATCTCCTTCTAGTGGGAGAGTGAGGCCATAACACAAGACCTCCATTGTCCACTTTACCTGCATATTCAGATTATCATTATTATTATTATGTTTCTGTCCTCAGTGATTAGGATTGAGATTAAGATTCAGATGTTTCTTTTGTATTTTTATGATGTGGTTTGTGTTACCTGCACAAGTAAATAAACTTGTTACATTCAGTTTTATTTATGTGGGTTAAATCACAATAACAGTCACCTCATGAGTACTCCAGTAAAGCTAAGAGAGCTGTACAGAGGTTTGGAAGTTACATATACTGTCATAGATACGACTTATGTTTCAAGGAAAATTTACATGCCAAACAGAAAAAGAAGTCCAGACCTGTCATCCACTGAAAATATTTGGTGAATTATTAAACAAAAAAATACAACAAAGGAGGCCTTTGTATCTAGGTTTTAATGATTGGTAAAAGGCTACATTCTCTGTTTATTAATATTTTACACAGCCCCTCTACATTCTTGGTAACAGGGTCTGACTGTATCCAACTTGCTTTGCAGTAAACTGGTCTGGGCTTCAAGTCATTCTTCACTTCCTGCTGTGTTGTCTACCCCCACTGTGTGTTTGGCTTTAGTTAGAGGTCACACTCACCTGTTTGTCTGTGCATAGCAAGCTACGGGTGCCAGGGTTTCCAAGGCCAGCTCCCAGGGGTTTCACCACAGCAACAGCAATATCTCTGCCTACAGAAGGCGGGAAACAGCTGAGCACGCTCACTTGACCCCGCCCACCAGACAGTGATTGGTCCATGGTTGGAAATTCAGAGCTCAACTGCATAACAGACACGCAGAGTTTCTTATCGTGTGAACTGCTTAACAGGCCCTTGGCATGGCAGTTAAAGTGTAGCTGCAGCTACATTAAAACTGTCAGATGTGAGAACAGGTAAACAGATATCAGCAGCTGCAATCTTCCCTTTTTGCATTTTGTGTACATGTTTATTCTGCAGTCTTTCTAAAGTTCACATGAAGTTGGAAAATCTTTCATCTTTGATGCCTTGTTGTCAGTTTAACACATTTACACTGACAACTGAATTGCAACATGAATCTCTAACATGTGAGCCTGAAAGTGTTCAGCTCACGGATAAAATTATCTAAACTATTATAAGGTACAATTACGCTAATGTAATCTGAGGTTAATGTCTTACCGTACAATACAATTTGTTATACAATCTATAAATTCAACTGATACAGGATAAAGTGGTTGTTTGTTATTTTGAGTTCATCTAATTTGAAAATATCTCTTCACAGTGTCCATATACAGTCCTTCTCTTAAGAAGAATAGACAGTGGTTAGATGGAGAGAGAAAAGCAGATAATAAAAGAAAGTGAAGGACACAAAGTAAATTGAAGAATAAGATGTGCTGTTGCAAGACATTTGATCACTAAGATCAGGGTGTTTAAATAAAAGTAAATAAATAAAGTTAAGTAAATAAATAAGTCCAGCTTGTATTGAAATAGTACTGCAGTAAATATACTTCCAGAGAAATGAAATACTGATTACAAGACAGTTCAACATTTCTAACAGCAGATTCCACATGAAACTGAAGTATCATACCTGCACAGGTGAGTCCAGCTGAATGGTTTGCAAGTGAAATTCTTCGCTACCACCTGCTGACACCAACAGTGAAATCAAATCAGTTACTCTAAGGCAAAACTTTAAGCTTCAAGTCACCTTCTGCTGCTGCCTTCAGGGTCAGTTAGGAAATGTGACATTTCAGTCTGAACCGGTTTAACTAGAGGTGTACCTCTTGAGCTGTTATTGCCAGACTGCAGCAAAGCACGGTGTGCAGAGACAGTTTTTAGCTTACATTAAACAGATGGATTTAGTATCAACATGTAGGACCTTCCTGATAGGTTGGTGTCATGTAATGACTGTTTGTTTTACTGAAAAAGCTCCATGTGTTAGAGTCCAAACCAGTAATTATCTACTGCTATTCATTCAGATGCTGCTCTCAGCAGTAGTTGGTTGCTCAAAATGTTCCCTAAGAACATCTTGATGCTCAATCATCCAGGTAAGGAAATTCCAAAAAGTTGATTCTGTTCATCTGGTCGTAGCGTTTTCAGTGGGAGAGACATTTAGTCACTCATCCAAGTGACTTCTTCAGTCTCAGCTGACTGCAGGTTTCCCCAACCTTATAAACAGCACCTTTTCACAATGACTGAAACTAGCGCTACTGAATGTGAGGTCAGTTGCTTGAACATTAACTGTCATGACCATTGATCAACAGCCACTGATTAACAACCACTGATCAAAGACCATGAGTATCATTCACAGAGAGTTGGGGAATGGCTGCAATCACAGCATTGTAAGATGGTGACAGATGTACCCTTAAGCCCCCTCCTCGATTTAGAGATGGTCTTTCCCTTTTCACATTAATGGCCTCCTCCTCTTTCAATTATGACGTTGAAAGAGTGTCCACTGGCCTGTAGGTGTAAATAGATTGTGGAGTCCTGGCCTGATGTTAGCTCTTCTGTTTTGTGCCACTGGCTTCGCCAGAGGTTGTTTAGTTTCACCGATGTATAAATAAGGTAATATAGATCTTTATTGTCATTGTTACCAGAACAATGAAACAAACAAAATATATAAAAAAATCTACAGGTACAGTGTAAGGAGTAGGATCAGTGCAGTATAAAGTGTGATGTGATTGCTTGTATTGCACTTTGAGTAAGGGGTAGGAATGCTGGTTGCTATTGTACAGTTATATAATAGAGGTATAAAGTCACAGCAATTCTCCAGGCACTTAACGGTGTACAATATATAACTCTATTTGTGTGGAGGGACCTGATCTTTGGAGTGGATACATTTTTGGCGCAGCGTGTTTTGGGGTTTAAAAGCCGCAGAGAGAGAATGTTCTGATACTTATGAGACATAAGGGATCACTGAGGGTTTTCGCTTAGGCAGCAGTTGTCCTTTTTTCCTGGATCGGCTGGAGCTTTCTTTAGGCGCCTTCCCAGCTTTGACAAATGTCCAGCTGGGATAGCTACATTTACTCAGAGCCTTCTTGATGTGATGTTCTTCTGCTTCCCTGGCCGCTGTGTCTGTGGGGATGTGTTCGCTCTGTGTTGTAGCATCCTGATGACACCCAGTTTCTGCTCCTGTGGATGATGAGAGTCAAACCTTAAACACTGATCCGTATGCGTAGGTTTCCGGTACACATCAGCTTTTAGATGTCCCTCATTACTGATGGAAATCTCAGAGTCTAAGAAGGCTAACCTGCCACTTTTCATATCCTCCCTGGTGGAGTTAATGTGATCAGTGAATTGTGGTATGTTCTAACATTTGATTTTCACCCATCCATATACCTGAACCAATAGCTTGGTGGTGTTCCAGGGTAGGATAACCAAGCCCTCTTTTCCATTTCTTCCATTACAGTTTGGCCACAGTGGGTGAAACTGGGGAACCCATGGCACAGCCATGTTTCTGCCTGTAGTACTGACCTTTGTGTGTGAAATTTACAAAAGAAGGTTAGGGATGAAAAATCTGACTATTTTACCCCCCAAAACAAAATGTAATCATAGTTTGTGATGTGAATTCTGTTCATTTGATCTAAAATGAGGTCAGATAATTGTCACAACTGTCACATCCAAAAGTTCTCCTGGCATTGTATGAAAAGCAAAAAAATCTAATGGTTTTGAATTACACAGCATCAAGTAGTCAGTGTGCAGCTTGTATAACAGTGTAAATTTTCAATCACAGACCGGAACAGAAACACTTTCTAGACACAAATAACTGTTTCTGCATCAAATTAATATCATCTAAATACATTACAGATGAGAGGAACTGATAACTAGCTCCAAGTGTTACCATTTTATTAGCCACCAGCCACTAGCTTAATAAGAGATAGCCAGTATGGGCTACAAACAGTTCAGTGACTGACATTAGCGTGTGCCTTGGACAGGTTCACATTTAAACAGGTCAATATTTCAATGTTGTTGAAACCGGGCTTCACGAGGATGTCAGTTAGTAAGATTCTTCACCAAGTTTTTTCCCACTATTGTTCATGTGTACAGCAATTACTATGGGAGGGAGGGGGCTATTTGGATAACTGTGTGCACCAGTGTCCTGCCAACTTGTTTGGCAGCTGGTGGAAGCAGAGTTGGCATTATTGCAAATGAGTATCTAGCCAAACGGTTAACCCTGCTCAGAACATATACGACCTACTGTACTCACATACATATAAAATACAGTTGTTTTAAGAATTCTGAAGTCAATAGGTACTGCAAGTATCAGTTCTCATCCCTAATTGAACCATGATGCAGCGAAATGCATATTTTCACTGCATAAAAAAGGCTATTAGAGTGCAGGAAAAGGACATTCTTCATTTTTAAAAGCACTTTCTACTCAAAAATTAAACAATGAACAAATGAAGATCAAAGACACTTAAATACATCACTTTATTGATTATTAACAAGTACATGTTTTATAGATTTGACACAATGATACAATGTCCTGCGTTTGATAGCTCAAGTATCAATGGATGAAAGAAAGCTCAGATATCTGAACATAAATGCACTGAAAGCATTATCAAATAATAGCGACTAAGTCAGAGTCCCCAGCAGCTTCGCCAGCTGAGACGCTCAGCTCCAGCAACTTGTTTAGACCCTGGGGATGCCTGCCAGACTGATGCATGAAGGGTTTTCTATCAGAAGAATCTTTTAAATGATTTGACAGTTTTTAATGACACTTGACGCCTTAGACAGCCTTCTTGCTCTGCAGCTGTTTGGGCAGCTTTCTGCGGTCCTTCATGGCGTTCCTCTTCCTCTTCTTGCTCAGGAAGTTGTCCAGTTTGCTGCTCTTCTTCAGCTCTTGGTATTTTTCAGCCAGCTGCAGCTTTTTCATGTCAGCTAGAATCAAGAATAATTGAAAGAACAGTTATTAAAACTTCCACTACCTTCACAGATACTGTCACTGTTTATTTTTTACAGAAATGAAAAGAAAATCAATTCTTATCAACGTTTCTTTTTTCATGATTGCCATCTTAAATCAGAATCAGAATACTTTAATAATCCCTAAGGAAATAGTCTAAGTCACAGTTGGGACCACAGGTCAGTGTATTCCTAATGTCAGTCCCAGTGTGAATAAATGGGAAGGAATGCTGGGGCCAAATACTTAGTGAATCAATAGATGTGCACATTGAAAATAGGCATTCTGAGATCTAGTGATGATCTTCTTACATTTCTTGAAGAAGAATGGTTTTCCACCCTCACTGGCTCTCTCTCTCTGCTGTCTCTTGAACTGCAGCTCTCTCTCTCTCTGCTGCTCTTTGCTCTTCCTTGCTTGGTCTTGGTTTTCCTGCACAAAGTCAAAATTGACATTAAAAAGACCTCCGACGAATAGAACCATGCAAAGTAATTGTAATTGTTTCCATTTATTGTTGCTACCGCGCACGCACGCACGCACGCACGCACGCACGCACGCACGCACGCACACATTATAACCCATGCAAAGAACAAAAAACACACCCCTGAAAATAGCCAGTTACACAGACTGGAGTGAAAATCACTGGAAAAAGCAGCAAATGTTTAAAGAAAAACTTTGAGAGCCTGGAGAACTGTTGCATGCAAACAGAATATTGATGCTGCACTGGCCAATTTGATGTTTGATGACCTCATGCAATGCATTACTATAACATGTAAAGTCAAAGTCAAATTTATTTATATAGCACATTTAAAACAACAACTGTTGACCAACCTGCTGTACATTTAAGACAAAAGAGATAAAACATAGGAAGACATGATAAAAATTTAAGGAAGAAGAATAAAATGAGAAGATCTGGATAAGAAATAATACAAGGAATAAAAGTGGGTTCAGGTTTCAGGTTTTGAAAGTGTCCAATGTTGAGGAGGTCTTGAAATGAAGGGGACGTTTGTTCCACAATTTAGGAGCAGTCACAGCAAACAGAGGTCTCCTCTGTGCTTTAATCTTGACCTCAGGGCAGCTAGGAGCATTTGATCTGCAGACAGTGATCTTGCAGGAGTGTACCAGTTTAAAAGATAAGAAAGGTATGAGGGTGCTAACCTCTGCAACATGCAAAAATGAATAATAAAATCTTAAAATCAATTCGAAAACTAACTGACAGCCAGTGTAAGGATGCCAGTATGGGAGATATGTGCTCTCGCTTGCGTGTGGCAGTTAGTAACCGTGCTGCAGCGGTTTTGTTTTTATTTTGTTAAATTGCAAAGTACTTTTACACATACTGCTGAAAATGCTGTTTGCCAACTACAAGCAACAGATTGCTTGCTGGTGCAGCCCTTTAAGAGGTCTGTAGCAACAAGAGGTTGATGATGCATGCTCCTTATATTGCACCTGCTCCTTTGCATGGTACATATAACTGCCATATATCTGGTAGATACTTATGTTACTATGTATATTCCCTGTGTGTAGTTAGCTCTATAAGTCTACTTTTTGGCTTCTCTTTTTTTCTTATTCTAAAGGAATCTACACGCTGCTAACGGAGAGATGCCAAACTGTGTTTCACTGTTCTTGTAACAATAAAGATCTATTCTACTCTATTCTCTTCTATGATTTCATAAATCAACAAACTGAAATGCTTTTCAAGGAAGATGCTTAAATTGTAAAACTATTAATGCGTTTCTAGTTTTTCTTGATAAAAACAAAAAACTAAACTGCATAATTAAAAGTGAATGAAAGGCAGCAAAGACTCACCATCCTCTTCAAAAGGAACTGCAGTTTCTCCTTCGTCTGGCTGTTTTTCTTTATTCTCTTCAGCTTTTTCTGAACAATCTGCAAATCACGAAAATGGTACCACTGTTACTCTTCTCACACTAACTGAAACAAACAAGTTTTACAACTGTTATCATCTTAGATTTTTCAGCCTACAGTTAAAAATGTCTTTTTTGTTTCTCTTTACATTCAGCACATTGTCGTTCATTTTCTCACCTCCTTCTCTCTGTGTCGGATGTCATTAATGAACTTATAGGTCTTCTCAAAAATCTCTGGTTTGTATTCTCCAGACAAGTCATCAAATCGAGGATCTCTCAGCGTCTGGAGGACAGAACAAAAACCAAATCTGTATATACATGAGTGCTTGTGCATTGAACTCAACGCTGGAGATTTTCTCCACTCACTGGTTTCTTGACGGGGATGACCTGTCGGAGGAATGGTGCTGGTTTCTTGGCTGAGAGTTCCACTGGCCTGAAATCACAAGCAGACCGTAAAGCCCTGCAGGATTTAGATGAGGAAAGTCTAACAGTTGTCTAAGCAGGCTGAGAACGTTCACCTGTTCTTGTTTAGTCGTTTCTTCTTGCTGGACTCGTGACTCCTGTTGCTGCCATAGGCAACCGTGTTGTAAACTTTGGTTCCCACCTGGTTCTGCAGTTTTACAATGTTCTCAAATGACATGTTGGACAGCTCTGGAAGGGTTGAAGAAGACAGAAGGGGATTTTTTGCCAGAGAGACACTGCAATTAGTTATCACGCGCAATTATACATTCAGCACTATATTGGGTTTGTGGCAGAAAAAGAAAACAAACGGGGGGGGAAAAAACCTTGAAAAAAAACCCCAAAAAGCATACAGCAGCTGGAACACAAAAATATGAAAACGCACAGATACATAAATCAACAATCTGTGTTTGTGTGTGTCTGTCATGAAAAGTACTTGAAAATGAGGGTGGGAACCCTATGCTGGTCAAAATCCTATTTGTCAGGGCAGTTAAATGAGGAGCACCACAACAGGTGGTGGCCAGTGAGAACACGAGACGAAAAGCACTGTGTTTGCTAGTTAATTCGCCTGCACTGAAAGTAGGGCTGCACGATTAATCGTTAGAAAATCGCGATCTCGATTCATACTTATGTGCGATCTCATTTCCAAATGACAACGATTTAAAAAAAAAAAAAAAGAAAGAAAGAAAAAAAGACGACGATTGTACCGCATTTTGATCCGGGACGTACTCTGCATGAAAACAAGCGCTCACTCTTCCTGCTCAACAAATGACAAGGGCGGAGCCTTATACCACGTGATACAGAAGCTGTGCCGTGTGATGCTAAAATTAGCAGGGAAAAAACAACGGAGAGCACGTCAGGGATGACGAGAAAGTGACAGGAGAAAATCCGTCCCGGTCAACCACCCAAACATCAATAACGGGAACCTTATACAGCGCTTCCCTATACACGCTGAACTCCCACAGGCACAAAGAAATTACGGAGGCTATCACTTATCACCTGACCAAAGATATGGCTCCATCAACACTGTGCAAAACGAGGGATTTAGGAAAATGATCAACACCCTAGACAAACGCTACACAGTGCCGTCCCGCAACTATTTTTCTATTGTTGCACTACCTGCTCTGTACACGCAGCGTGGAGCAACGGTGGAGACGGAATTTCAAGCAGTACAACATTTTGTTGTTTTTATGTTTATTTATTGTTTTTATGTTCAGTCGCAACTGTTACGAAGTTGATGTGCAGTTAATAAGTGCAATAAATATTTATACTGGAAAAGAAAATCGTGAGAGAATCGTGATCTCAATTCTAAGCCAAAAAATCGTGATTCTCATTTTATGCAAAATCGTGCAGCCCTAACTGAAAGCATGCTCTGATTGTAGGTGGCTAAGAAAAAAACAAAATAACAACAACAAATGGATGTTAAAAAAATTCCCAATGGTTCACACTAGGGCTGTTCGATATAACGATATATATCAGATGACGATATAAAAACATCTATCGTTTCATTTTACGCTATCGTTTGTTTCGTGGTGTCGCAAAATAAACTGTTTACGGCAATATTTTTTCATCGTTTTGATGGTCACTGTAGTGGCTATATTCATTTCTTAAAGTTCTCTCTTTCTCTTATATTTTATATAACCACACTACTGACGGACAAGCGCCTGTTTTTATGTGTTGTGGTTAGCAACAACGACGGTAACACCATCGTGTGTCCGCTTGTTTATGTTCCACATAAACCTTTCACAATAAAGCTCAAGATCCTGTTGAGACTTTTCAAAATAAACTGAATCACGTGAAAGAGCAGATTATTTACGGATGAGAAGTAAAAAAGAGCCGCCAGGTCGAGCTGCCCGAGATTCACAGAATTTACAGAAAATGTTACATTTTTGTGATTTATATCGTTATCGGACGATGGAATTCTTATATCGGGATGTGAGATTTTGGTCATATCGCACAGCCCAAGTTTACACTTCCTAACTGAACAGAATAATATCCTCTATACAAACAACATACACACAAACACACTTTTGTGGCCAATCGCACAAACAGGGCTTACGTCAGCACTTAAAGGTAACGTGGTTGTAATTATAGCTGCACCACCCATACTTAGCCACTTTACAAATGGCAGATGTAACCTGCAGGTCACGCTTCACCAGTTTGGCATCGTAATGTTCATATTCTTGAGCTGCAGACACACTCACCCTTTCTGATGTCTTCTTTTGTTTGGAGTTCATTGCTGCCACCAGCATCTTCTGGGTCATCATCACTGTTGCCATCCTCTTCATCTCCCTCTTGTTCTTCATCATTATCAGATTCCATCTCATCACTGCTATCTGATCGTTCCTCATCTTCATCAGTCTTTTCCTCTCCTATTTTGTAGCACTGATCTTCCTCCTCAGTCCCTTTTCTCTCAGTAATCAGTGCAAAGTTCCTCTCCACATCAGACGACTCCTCATCGCTGCTGCTTTCTAACCCTTTCTTCTTTGAGCTCGGCAGCTGTTTCTGTTTCTGCTTCTT